>NC_088346.1:38795000-38927500 GCF_036884655.1 Musa acuminata AAA Group | reverse complement strand
GTATCATTTGACTGGGAGTTTAGTGACGTGAATAAATGGAGGAATTGTCAATTGCTTGTAACGTAGGCGGCTGCTTTCCATGACCTCGTTGCCGTGAAGTGATCCTGAAGTACATGCAAAGCACTTGTCCAATTAATTCTGATTGGTGAAGAGATGAAACTTCTCTGAAGAGACATTGTGATGCAGATGAAGAGTTCTGCCGAAGATCAAATTTTTGTCTGCATTGAGAAATCTCGAGTCAGCAGCTGTTGTTCTTTTGTCAGGACCAAGATACGCAAGTAAAAGATTAAAACACTGTAAGAGAGATGTCTTGTGCAGCTTAACTCTGTGTTTATTATGGCAGAGGCACATCTGTTCTGTAGACAGAATGAAGGATCATGAATTTTCTCTTCAAGTCACTCGTATCCATTTATCAAATTTCAGGGAAAGGATTACATTGTAGGATACAAGTTAAACCAATGTGCACTGGCATTGCCACTGCCACTGCCACTGCCTCTGCCTCTGGCAGCAGTCTCTTCTCCATTTACTGAAGATAGGATTTGCCACATAGACCAAGAAGGGACCAGATTCAGGTAACAGAAGCAACCAAAACAAAACTCCCCTGTGGAGTAATAATGCATTTACATATGTGATCGCCAAAATTGTAATGGTTTATGCTATCATCTTGAATTATTGTGCTCTTCGTGTGCACCGATCTGAATAGGGGCAGCAGGAATGCGGCTCCACCACTCCTTGATCCTCCTTACCAACTTCTCACTGCTCTCTTTCCTCAGCGGCATGTGTCTTGTGTATATCTCCAAAAGCACTAAAACTAGCAGGTGTCTGAAAGGCACCAGGCTGATTGCGATTGCCACGATGACCAAGGTAATAGCCACTTTGTTTGTTGTCTGAAATCCAAAAAATCTCAAAGTCAAAGGTTAAGTCACATTAAGACAAAAAGAAAAAAGGAAGAAGCATGACATAAAGTTATCAGTCATATGACTCCCAAAAAGCAATATCTTCACTTCAAGATGAGGAGCTCCAACTATAATTTGTTTACCTACCCTGCTCCCATGCCACAACAATACTAGAAACATCTTCACTTGGCGGATGACGTGAATTGTTTTAGGTTAACTATGAACTGTTTTGAGTCATTTTACAACTAATGACTCTGGGATTTTTTTTTTGTACGATTTTCATCATGCCAATTTTAGCCTAACGGAGAGTTGAGTTGTGTTATCGAAAGGATTCTACCAGGGATTCCACTATAACCTTCCGCAGAATTCAGACTCGGATAGAAAAGGATGCTTAGAATGTAATTTGCAATGATTTCAAGGGACTTTTAGCACTTGATGCTAACTTAAACAAGTTGAGCACCCACAAAAGGTTAAAACTATCCACGTACTAAATTTTGGTACACAGGCAGATATTTGTACCATAGACAAGCCACCATGATTAGATCTATCTTAGATACATGTCTAAGATCGATAATATTGTTTGATCAAGAAACAACAGAAGAAAGATCTGAAGCAACAAGAAAATTTAACAATGACATGATCTGAAGTAATTGCATACCACTGCAATGGGTATTCTATTTTACACAATACATCCACAGCAGGTCCAGTTAGTAGAAAATTTAACAATGAAATGATCTTAAAAGCATATAGTAAAAGTAATAATTCTAGTCTGATCCAATTTATGGAAACAAACCTGAGGAAATGCTGCTATAAGAAGAGCTCTTAGCTTAAGAAGAGCAATAGTTCCTCCCTGGACGTTTGTTTGAAGTTGAGAAACACCATCTTGTAACATCAAGAGCAGCTCAACAGGATTCCTATTCGGCGGAGGTGTAACCTGGAAGGCTTTAATTGGTTTTCCACTGCCATGATGCTTATGCCAGAACATAAAAACAGCAGCAGATACCAAAGCACATGGCAAGATGTACCAAACCCAACCCCTAGGATCACAGTCAGAAGCATCGGTTCAGGAAAGGAAGTAAAGCAAAAAGGAAAGAATTTGTATAGTTATATTTGTGCAGTAATTAAACTGAATAAAACCAACAGAGCAACTCTGAGATTTACCAACACAGCAAGGCTACTCTTGCCAGTAGAGCAAGGGTAGACATAAAACCAAGCTAGAAAGAATACATGTGCCCAAAGTTCAGATTTTAAGATAAATGGATAGTGAAGCTGTGTAATTATAAGTACAAAGGTAACAAGATGATCCACATTCTCCTGGTATAAGTTTCACAAGCATATTTCACAGAAGCAGGATAACTATTTTTCTCAACCATTTCTTCTGTTCTTAGTGAAAATTTTAATGGAGACGAATGCATGGATTTTATTATACAGTCCTAGTCAAAATCAGCTCATTCTCTCAGCATTATTTTCCAAATAAAAGTGAGTTCATGGCAGATTTCTGGAATTAGCGGAGTAAAGACTTGTTGTAATTCAAATTCCATCAAGTAATTAATTTTGAAGATTAGTAACTTAGAAGAACTACTATTTCTGAGAAAAACTAATAGAAGCCAGAAGAGCTAATATGTTAGTTCTGGTATGAAAGGAACAACATGATATTTGTCTCCTTAATCAGGAAATCCTTTGTGCTTCTGATTTGGATCATTGATCACCTGTTCTTATCCCAAACTATCAGAACAAAGATATAGATATCACATACTCTCTGGCAAAACACTTTACTACATGGAAGAAAATCTGTCTAAAATATTTGCAAGAAAAGGCAAGCAACAATAATCTAGATCATTTAATTCTTCATAACATTTGCTACATGGAAGAATGACAAAATAGAAAATTAAAATAAATATGCTCCATTTGTATCTATATGATGATATAGTAAGTTTTCAGAAAAAATGAAGCAATACCTGTAAAGGAGATACAGGATCAAAAACAGAAAGAATTTTGACTTGAAAGGATCTTCCCATGAAGCTAAATGACTGAGTAGTTTGCCCAATTGAGACAAAGGAAAGAGTAAATCCTGCAATAAAAGATCATTGGCAAATATTAACTTGTTACCATGTATGTTTAGTATTCTATAATTGGTCCCAACCTTTTAAATTCAAGACCATAAAATTATCCAACCATAGTAAAATCCACATCAGATACTCAGGAAAGCAATTCTCAGGATTCAAAAATCGAACAGAAAGAAGGATATCTACAGAAAGAAGGATACCAGTAGCCTAAACCCTGTTAGTTTTATAGAAGTGAAAATTCGTCCAAAGTTATCTAAAAGTTACTTTTTACAATAAATTTGAACCATGATTGCTACAAGCAATTTGATCTTCTGATATGAAAAAATGTGGCAGATTTAAAACTTTTTAAGTACTAAAAATTCACTAAGCATGACAAAAGTCCAAAAAGGTCAGAGCAGTATATGCTCCTGAGAAAAAAAAATCGAAAACACACATTATTAACTTAGCATTTTAATATTTTGCTTATGTTATCATATCTTGATGAACATATATGAAAGCAAGGTATGAAATTTCGAATAATGCTGTCTGGTACGAGCGGTACGTACCGGTCCGTCAATTTATCAGTATACGGACCGTCCATTATCGGACGGAACGAAATATATATATATATATATATATATATATATATATATATATATATATATGAGGCGACATCGCCCCATGTGGGAGAAGGAAAAGACATGTTGCCTTTTATAAAAATGTTATATATATATATATATATATATTGAATGGTATACAGCTCGTATATAGTATCGTACCATACCGAGTGAACGTCGAAACTCCGGTACGATACGAAATTGCATACCTTATATGAAAGTGTCTCAATTATTTCTTTAATGAGAGTTAAAAAGGACAATTATTCCAAGGGTGTCCTGGTCGAATTTAAATGGTCATGAGACACCAAGAGAGCGAATAAAAGAAGCCTGATATAACGAGGTGGCCACAGCAGAGTGCTAGTACAAGCACCATAAAAGCTGCAGTGTATCATAGTTGAGCTAAACATTAAGTTAAATTCCCACAAGAATACAGAAACCTTGCTTTGGCTCAGAAAAAAATCGATGTTTCACGAAATAATTGTCTTTCTAGCACTATTTTGGTGGTAAAGAATTACAAACATACTGTAAAAGAGAAATATCTCATGATAAGAAATAAATTGTTTTTATCCATATGCAGAATCTAATACCTAAGCAGTAAAGGAACTTCCATGTCAAGAATTAGTAGTCTAAATATAATTCACATACAGGATTTCTTTTGCCTCTAAGATCACCTACAAGATTCCAAATGGCTTCATTCTATTTCATTTTCAAGGATAAGCTAAATGACTATAGAAGTCTAAGCTGGAATAAATATGGTTATGGAAGTGCGCAGCATTCTTTAAAAGACCTAGATATTCAGAGTGCAGAAAGACTCTTTCTAAGACATACATATGGAACATTTTAGAAGCCAGAAAATTGCCTCTATCCTTACAGTATACCTTAATAACAGCTAAATTTGTATCAATATCCTCCACTTTGACCTGATATAATGTTGCACGTGCTGCTTCGACTCTGCCAGAGTAACAAACTGATTCCCTAACAGCCATCTGTAATGGACATGTCTGACCAACATGGATATTGCGAACCAAAATATCATTTCCTTCAGGATTATCTTCCTTCAGTAACAGAAAGCCTATTCTTCTAAGTGTATACAATGAATCTGGTAAAGGACCTGCTAGTGGCTTTTCCTCAGATGCAGTGACAACGTCAGCATGGTTCTGATATCCAACCTGCATGAGCTCCAAGTGATTATATAAAGCTTCCAAGATTTTGTCTCCTTTTGGAAGTTTTTCAGCTAAGTTAAAAGCAAGTATACTCTTAAAGTGCGATGGTGTGACATGAAAAGCTTCTTTCAGAGCATGATGTCTAAAGATGCCTAAAGCAGCCTTAGAAAGCGCTTCTGCTTTTTGGAAACTTCTAAGATTGTATTTCCTTATGAATTTATTAACATTGAGGACTTCCTGAATGATTGCAAACCAGTAGTCCCTGTGGGAGTGGCCACTGAACTCTAAGTAGATCGGCTCTGCTCTGCAAAAGAATGATTTAGATTGCAGACTAAATTCTATGAGTTACCAAGGCAACTATAGTTATTATCAATTATTTAAGAGACCATAACAAGAATATTTGGCAACTGCACTTACACAGAATCAGACTTGTACATAACAGCCTTATCAAAGAGACGAGCACCCCATGGTCCAGTTAACTCACGCTTTACCACCTGCTTCAAGTCCTTGGACAAGTTATATATGACAGCTTTATCATATGAACCAATGCCTGATGCTTCAAAATATAGAGCATGGCTGGTAAGTGTCAGCCTTCCTGCCATTAAAAACATCCTTCTGAAGCTTATGTTGATAAACAGTTATCCTGCAGAAAAAATGACTACCAGGAAAAGATGCTTAACCAGGCCTTGTAGATATCCCATTGTGTTGAAGAATAGATCTAGCATCAACTTCTAGGATAATTTCTCCATCATCAAGGTTAAATTTTAAATTCCGGAGTTGTCCTGATATATGCTTCATTGATTTGAACACCCTACAATAAACAGAAGTCACATAAGTAATGTGATCAAGCCAGAAACACAACTTCTAGAGAAGTCATCAGCCATATGATAATTAATGTGAAGGTTCAGCATACTTCGAGAAATATTTACTAGCATAAGCCAAAAACTTATATAAGAGGTGGTTGGTCTAGAAAATGATCAACATCTATAATATCTGTGGCATTACAGATAATAAAGAACTGATCTTTATTATAATCTTATGAAGAAAGTGAATTTATTTTTTAAAAATAGCTAAATTAATAATCTTATAACAACATGGGGCGACCTACATAGATATTTCTTAATAAATTATGTCCAGGGCAATATCAATAATCAAACAAATAAGAAACAAATCATTTTTAGGGTTGATAAGGAAAGGTCTCTTGGTCCTTTGCCTCTCCTCACCACTATCTATAATTAATTCATTTTTTCTAGTTGGTGCATCGACACATCTCCCTCAGACATGGATTTTTTTAATAGTTTTCCCTCATTTTATCCCTGTCTAGAGCTACATCTAGTTGTTTGCAAATGTAAAAATTTCTTAATTTTTCTTCTTTAGTAGTTTTACATACGCATTTGATACTAAAATTCTTATTTATACAATATTAACTCCTTATACAACTTGCTATTTAAATGTCCAACAGTGAAAATAATAAAACATAACTGGATATAAAATAGCTATCTAAAATTTTTTTCTATTATCCTAAATAATCACACAAAATTCTTGATGCTCCTTTCCAATTAAATCATCTTGATTTAACTCTATAAATAACAGATTCACCAAGCTTGTCTTTCGACCGAATATCATATCCAGAATACTTAATACTGTTACCATTAAAGAATTTTTTTCCATCAAAATTAATTATACAACTATAAATCTATGTAAATTTCCTTCAATTTTTATTATGAGTAAATTTAAAATATTGATAATTATAAAGCTATAAACTTGTGATATCTCATTCCTATTTCACAATTTTTCACATAGGATTTTATCAATTTGTGATGCCTTGCTCCTATTTCACAATTATTAAATTGTATATGCAGATAGGGCAAGTGGTCAGAGTTCATATATACAGGTAAAGGTACAGTCGTGAAGTTCAAAATAGAATCATCAGTTTTGTTATACAAAAAATTAGACATGAATATGCAGGCTTAGAGGAGAAAAAAGATCAATACGTTTAGAAGTTATAGTAAAGGAAGTACAAATTTTTTAAATAATGGGCCTCTTATTTAGCAAGAAGGGAATTGAATAAGGATATGGTCACAAACAGATGATAAAACAGACAGGCTTATCTGTAGTGTTGTACTTTGTCAAATGCCTCTTGGATTAAAAAGAAAATTATATTTATAGCTGAGACTGTTAAGCCATTATAAACAAGCATACACACTCTACTTTGCAGAGGAAAGATGGATAGTAGCATAATTTCTTTTAAGAAAGAGAAATGTAGTTAATTGTATATAGTTAAAAACTTCAAACCAAATGCTTCTTCTGAAATCACAAAATCCTAATTTCTAAAAATATAATTTTCTATAATTTATTTTTCATTTTTTCCTTTTAATGATATAGAGAGAAACATTACTAGATAGCGAAGATAAGGATATTGAGATGTGACATGTAATGTTAACAGAAAAGATAGACTACGAGACACTTATTTTAATGAAAATTCAACAATAATACAAGTGACAATTAAAATAAGAAAAATCAACTGAAATGGTGGGACATATCAAGAGGAAATCTATGAATTCATTGATAAACATGAGATAAGAAAATATAGAATAGAAGTGACAAGAAAGATGGGGATGGCAAAAATAATTTTGTTAGAAATAGAAAGAAAGAATTAATTTTTTGATTATCTAGCAACACACCTCCGATTAGAGCTCTATGGTGATAAAAAATCTTGTTATTGTCAAAACACTGGGTTCATTATTGTGGTTACTTTGCTGATTTCCTTTCATCATTGGACTTATCCAACAAACTGACAGTTTCATTGGATATTTCCTTTATTGTCTGATTGCAGTATACTTCATGAATGTGCATGCAACCCAGCATCCGCATGCAAAATATTTGCAGAATTTCAGAATAAAAACTAACTATCCACAGTAAAGCATTTTCCCTCTTACACCTTTTCTGGTCTTTTCTTTTTACAGTAAAGTATGCCTGCCATGACTGAATGTAACAAGCCAACATGTTCCAAGGAACTTTTCCCAGTTGCAGTATCTTGGAATGGATTGTACAAGTCCAAGTCTGCAGGGCTCAGTTGTTCGCTCATTGTCAAGATTCTCTCTCTCTCCATTTGTGTGTTTCTGTGTGTGTCTACACATGACATGAGAGAATGTGATGAGCTACTTATAACATCGAGCTCCAAATAGATACTGTGAGATTCTGATTGTAGATTCATACCAATAGCCAGCAACCGATATTGTTAACTTAAGATCATGAAACAGCACAAAGAACTTGGTGAATCAAAGGTAATTTTAATCAATTCAAGATATTGAATCATGAAAAAGAAATCCAGTACGGTTCCTCTGACAAACAAGATAATCAACAGATTCAATATTTGAAAAAAGAAGAGACTGCATACTTGTAAAGGCTTTTGAGGTACTTGTCATATATAAGAAAATGGAGGCAACCACCTGAGGAGCTGGTAAGTGCATCAAATAGATTGTGAACGGTTATTGGATCTGCTACAGCAGCACAAGCAGAAGCTATTCGGGCAAAAGCTTCCAGTCCAACAGTCATCTTGCCATCAATCTGACACAGGAGAGACACCAAAGATTAAGTTTACATATATTCCATTGGCATTCTGTCAAAAATGATATGATATGATACTTTTATGAAGTGGAAAAAATAGATGATAACTTAAGAGGAATGGCAAACCTGGCTAGCCATTCTTGTTGCACATGCATAAAATAATGATCCCTCATTGTCATCATCAAATTCTGGATGGTTAGAGCAAGCATTTGCCTATTACAGTGAACGAATTTCTTTTACAATAACATAAGATATTATAGATCTCAACCACCATGATTTTATGTTATACAAATCACAACATAAAGGAAGGAGTACAAGAAGAGAGAAAGAAGCAAAGAGAAGAGAGTGTTTATATGTATATAGTTTTATATTTACCATGACTTGTACATGAAAAATTGAAGTAAAATATGGAATTAGAAAGCCATGTGATAAATTCAAGAGGTTCTTGCAAATACCCTGCTGTAAAAGTGGTTAAGTGTCTCACTTTGAGTAAGGATTCAGTCTCTGTATCGGGTGCCTCCCAGGCAAGCATCATGTCAAAAGTTAAAAGGGAAAACTCTTTATCAGCCAGATGATCCGGGCATTGAGTTTCCACACAAAGAGCTTTGTAAGAACAGTATTCCACAAGGTTCCTAGCATAAGATGTTGGTTGCTTAAAATGATCAGGTATCTCAGCCTCAAAAGACTGCTGCAGTTGCTCCATCGACAAGAGAAGAATCCTGAAACATATGTTTGTAAATTATGCCCTGAATTCCATAAGTCTACAAAATTCAATACCTTGACAAAGCAAATTATTACTATAAACCTCAACAGAGAAACTTTTTGTATGAAGTAAAATAGTAAGAAGCACCAATAAGATTCTAGGAAAAATAATAAAATGGTCAGATAGCTAAAAACAAAAAGGAGTTTGGGATTAAACCATTACATAAATTAGCGAAAGAAGGCCAACAATGAGTTGCATTAGACTTTGATTGGAACTCATAAATGAAAAGGTATATGTTAGGATGACTGTGTTTGTGTACTATTATTTTAGGAACAAGAGTTCACAGTTCTGCAATCTCTTGTAAAAGAATCAAACAGAGAATTATAAGCAATCTTCGGTTCATTTTACCTTTAGCAAAGGTTTCTGTATGCCAAAAGAATCTAAAGTTAAGATCACAGTTTAGCATTCTTAGTGCTTAGGAATTGCATAAGCGCATAAACTAGCGAGCTGTCTTTTTTGCACTCTTTTCTATTCTCTTTCATGATTGAACAACAAAAGATTTGTCTGAAAATTGTGCTTGACCTGCGATCCATAGGGTTGACATCAGATCAATTAGCAATCATTAAAACAAGATTCCTTTATTTCCAATAAACTTATAGACTGTGTAATGATCAGAATTACAGGAGATGATAAATTGCTCGACCTATCCAGGCAGTGAATGCCAATTGTCGAAAACAGACTTCTTTTCACATGGCAATGCCGCTTACACTACCAAATAATTAATGCCGTTCACATCGTCGTCGTCAATTGCTCGAGAATTTGCCCAAAGAAAATGAGAGGGGAAAAACAAAGTATTATCAGATCTTCAATAACAGTTCCAACGATTCGGAACCGACGGCAAAAGTAACAGAAAGAATCGACCGAGAAAGTTAATAGGTGGAGGGCAGTCCTAACCTGGAGCAACGGCGGACGACGGAATCTGCGATGGAGGAGAGGTTGGGGATGAGACGGGGTTCGGAGGGACCGCCCTCCATATCCGCCGCATTCTCCTTCTTCTTCCTCTCGTCCTCGCCGAGAAAGATGTCCTCAAAAAATCCCATTCCGTGAGGTCGCGTTCATTACCCCGCCGATTCTTCTCCCGGCTCAGGATGTGGCCACCGTTCCTTCCTCCACCAGAAGCTTCCTCTTTTGTCTCTCTCTTTCTCCCTGCAACGAAGGATCGAGTGAGCGGGCGAGCAAATAGGAGAAATCCTCGCCATTGCCAGCGTCTCCGAACAAAGCACCAACTTCGCGGGTCGCGCGGGTGCTCGACGACCCATCGTCACAATACGATCGTAGATGTCATCAACGGCGCATCACGAGATCAGGTGGCCCGGATCCCTTCATCTTACGTCATGAACCTGAATGGCGCACCAGTTTCTTTGACTGTCATAGGAAGACTTCGTGTTTCCTGTCCTGGCCCTTGTCTCCCCATCCCAGTATATATATATATATATATATATGAAAATAATCTAAAAATATATCTCACGACGGAGCTCATTGGACGGCTGCCGTTAGTTGAAATCTCTCCAACTGAGAGTCCCACCGAATCAAACGTTTCCGATAGAGGTATGGTTTGAAATCGCCGTCTAAAAGGTGAAGGAATCCTGTCTTCTCGTTTCCGGGACACCGTTTCTCATAAAGCGCCGGATATCTTTTATGGCCGCGCGTCTTCTTTCACAAGTCGCCGACGCAGCGCGATTCAATTCGTTGTGCTCGGGAGGTGGAGAAGGGAAGGCGGAGGACCGAAAGTTAGGTCAGACATTTAAGCGTCATTCTTCTTTCGTTTTTCATCTTTGATGACCTCGATATCTGCTTCAAGATCACTGTTCAGCTTAAGACTAGAACTCTGATCTCTGAGAAATTATCTTGATTCTCTCTGATCTCGCTTTGAAGTGATCTCTATCTCTAGATCTTTGTATGTTCAGTGGAATGATCGAACTTGATTAGTCCTTCCTCGGCTTTGATTCTTGATTATGTCTTCTTGTTGTGGCGATTGTGGTTGATGTTGTTTGGTAGGATCGATGGCGAATATCGAATCGACGGGATCTTGAAGGAGTTGCCGAAGACGAAGATAGTGTGCGCACTGGGGCCGGCATCCAGATCGGTTGCGATGCTGGAGAAGCTGCTGAGATCTGGCACGAACGTCGCCAGGTTCAACTTCATGAGTACCACCAGGAGAGCATCGACAACCTTAGGATCGCCGTGCAGAACTCTGGAATCCTGTGTGCCGTCATGCTCGACAACTTCATGGGTCTTTTTCTTCATTTTACTTGGTTAGCAACATAAAATTTCAATTACCTTAAAGAAAGTGTTTGATTTGTTTCATGTTTCTACAGAAATAGCCTTGGTAGTAAATTGCTCTATGCATAAATTATCCAAGCCAATTTCATTTTAACAGATACTTTCCACGTTCTAGCTAAAGACTCTGTTTCTGTTTCAATCTATTTTCTTGTTTCTTGTTTAGATATTTTGCTGCTAAAAAATACTTATTTTGATTATTAACATATTATTAACCTATTTTCTTTTTTAGTAGTTAAATTGAAAACACATTATTCTAGTAGTTGTTTGTAGGGACCAACAGCTTCTTGCAGTGTTCTCCATCATTACACTATATATATATATATATATATATGTATACATATATATATATATGTATACATATATATATATATATGTATACATATATATATATATGTATACATATATATATGTATATATATGTATGTATATACATATATATGTATGTATATATATATATATGTATGTATATATATATATATATATATATATATATATGTATATATATATATATGTATATATATATATATGTATATATATATATATGTATATATATATATAGGTATATATATATATATACATATATATATATATATATATATATATATATATATATATATATATATATGTGTGTGTGTGTGTGTATATATATATATATATGTATGTATGTATATATATATATATATACATATACATATATATGTATATATATGTATATTTATATATGTATATGTATATATATATATGTATACATGTATGTATATATATATATATGTATATATATATATGTATGTATATATATATATATATATGTATATATATATATATATGAAAAGCTTATTTCTTCAACTAATTCTCTTTTAAGAAAATATGATATAGATTTTCTTCTTTAAGCATGCTCCAACTCATTGTATCATTACGAATACCTGACTTTTAAATTTCTGATATCGAAATAATCTATTATGATCATGTCTTTATAGTCCGGATTGACATAATGGCTTTGGTATTATTTGGGTTATTATTTGAGACTATGACATTATTGTTACTGTTATAGGGGTTTCTATCTTTTAAAAATGATAATTCATGTAATTCTTATTGATACTATAAAATTTCTTTCATGCCCCTTTTCTTGCTATCTCTCATATATAAATGGTAGTCTTTTTTACTCTAAATTCTTTTACAAACTTTAAGGTCACATCGATCATTTTCTCTTAGACATCCTCTGTAGGGTAACTTTGGCTAAGATCTATATTTATGCAATGTTCTTCTTTTGTAAGTTTGTTACCATATGTGCTCATTTTTATGGCTAATTTATGCAAACACATTATAATTGATCTATACTGACTAAAATATGGATAATTAAAATTTTTATTTATTATTACTTTTCCTTTAGTGAAAGAAAGCTAATTTTGAATGATTTGAACCCTTGGGAGGTCATTTTTGTCTTCTTAAAAAATAGAGTTATAACAGTTTATTATTTTTCTTTGTCATAAAAATAATTTACTAGTATGTTTATCCCACATAGTTATTTTCGATATCATAAGATAGTCTTTGTTTTCAAAATTTTGATTTAGACGTAAATATTTTAGTCCTACATGTATTTCTTTTATTTCTATGGTTTCTTTGACTGTTTATGTAATTTACTTTTATAAATATCACATATATAAAAAATACTCTCTTTCATTCTTTTTCTTATCATAGTATAAGTTTTCATTTATCGTTTTTTAATTTAAAATAAAAAATATTCTATTTGATTTTTCTATCTGGATTCCAAATTCTATTGATTTCTCGGTTCACTGATCATGCTTCTCTGTTTTCTTCTGTTTCTACTTCACACCAAATAGAAATGTTTTCTTTTGCATACGAATATATCGTGTTTTAAATTTTGTTGAACAAACCTTTGGACTGATTATGGGTAGCAAATATGGTTTCTTATTGGTTTATTAATTCTTTACTTAGGAACTCAGATATTTTATAATCTTATCTTTGGATACGTTGGAATTCTAGCTTATACACATTTTGGATAATATAGTCGACAAGTCTATATACTAGCCTAGTTTTGTGTGTTTTATTATAGTAAAATACTATAATTTGTGATAATATGTTCATATTCTAAAGATAATTATTGTATTTATTATTGCTTCTGTTAGGATCAGGGTCGGCACTAAGAGGGAGGGTGAATTAGTGTAGTGGTAAAATAACTCGATTTAAGAAATTTCTTCGTACGTTGAAAACCGATTCCGAAAATATGCTTAGACTGAAAGCGTATGGAAAAGTATTGAAGGCAGTAAACTATTGAAGGGGTTTGCAGTAAGGTAATAGCAATAAGTAAATACAAACTAGAGTTTTAGAGTGGTTCGGTCAAACGTGACCTATATCCACTTTCGGCTTTCTCCTCCAACGAGGTCATCGACATTCACTAGAGGTCTTCCTTCAATAGGCGAAGGCCAATCACCTTTTACACCCCTCTTATCCTTTTATCGGGTTTAGGAGATAACCCTTACAAGTACTCACTCACTCCTCTCTAAACAGAAATCTACGTTTAAGGTTTAAGCTAGAGGAGGGATTTCTCAAGAGATTACAGCAGCAATTCTTTACTTTTAAACTCTCTGTGCTTATTGTCTTTAACTAGAGATGAGAGGAGTATTTATAGGCTTCAAGTTGATTCAAACTTAGAGCCTAAAACTCTCCCATCTCGGGTTCCCTAGGCACGGGCGATACCACCGTCTAGTTGACACGGACTTAGCTGGTTTTGCCTAAGTCGTGCGGCACCCTTGCGCGTCCGTCCGCAAAGGTCAGCCTCCCCGAAGCCTCCCATTGTCCCTTAGGACCAACAAAAGAGAGAACGGGTTAAAGAGAACGCCTCAATCGGGATCCACAAGCAAACATGTCCGAAAAAACACTTCATAGACAATGCAAATTACAAACAGACTTTACAAGCTCTGAACAGTGGCACAACAAAGGGTAAAATGGTCCATTACAGACCGAAAAGCTCTCGCACGTGTCCACATGACACAACCTTTATTTACAAGCCTAAAGAGGCCACCAACCCAACTAACATGGGATTATTTAGCCTTCGGCCGCCCCTCTACCTGCTGTACAAGGCATGAACATGCCAAAAGACAATGGACAGACATAAGCATTACATCCAACATCTTGTTTAGAAGTTTGTCCGTTACATAGTGTCAGTTTGACTGACACGGTCCTGGGTGGTACCATTGCCTGGTGGCCAGTGCTGGGCGGTACCACCGCCTGACACAATCTCGGAGACTGTGGCACGACGATGAGTCTTCTTGGGATACTGTTTGGGCCTCTTATTGGGCCCAACATAATTCTTACATGGGCCTAGCTGGCCCCTAATTGGGTTGGCCTAAATCCAATCCCAATTATGTGCTAACTATGATTCTTAAGACATATTATAAGTTAAACAAATCCCTATGTCAATTCTTCCGGCGAGCTTCCGACGAACCTCCGACGAACTCTCGACAATGTTCCGGCGGATTCCCGGCAAGCTCTTAGACTTCACAACGATCTTCTTGGCGAGTTCCGACGAGCTTCTCTAGCAAGCTCCGTGACTTCTCGATTGGTTCCCATAGAATTTTCGACGAATGTCCGGACTTCCGATGAACTCTCGAACTCCCAATGTGATCTCGATCTTAACTCCGGGACTTCATTTTGCTTCATTTCTTGTTATCATAGTTAATCCTACACATGTAAAACACACTTCGATTTAGACAATTAATCCTAAGCAATTAATCAAGTTGTTTGGCATGTCATTGGTCCCTCGACGCTTCGTCTGATTCTTCGACGCATCGTCCTCTCTTGCGGCCTATTGCCCAATCGGCCAGTTGACTCCGCAACTTTGATATCCTTAGCGCAATACCTGCTCTTCTTGGCCCGATGCTTGAATCCATGACCCGAAGCCTTCTATCGATACGTCGACTGATCCACCAGCCCGACATCTAATCTTCTAATATGTTCCTCCGGTCCAACATGATTTTTCCTGCTTTAATTGTCTCATCTTGATTGAAGAATCCTGCATTACTCAAAACATAGATTAAATCATAAACACATATCAATTGGTTTCATTATCAAAATACGTGAGTCAACAATCTCTCCTTTTTTATGATGACAATCAATTGATGATGGAGTTAACCTTAACTCTCAGAGTTTAAACAAACTCCCCCTATCAATATGCTATATTGATAGAAACTCTTGGATTCAAAAATCTAAGTAACATGTCATGATCAAATCATATGATGACATCAACATACTTCTCACTCTTTGTCATCAACAAAAAGGAGAAGTTCCAACTCTCATGTGTTTAGATATAAAAGTCAACTCATTGCACGAAAAACATAATATCAAGTTTTATCATCATGCAATTTGAAGCTAGCAAAAATTTAGGATTTTTTGCAAGTTTGTAAATTTTGCTAGATGTGTAAGTTTAGCATTTTTGCTTCTTGAGATAGGTAAGATAACACTTCTTTATAATGTTCAAGATAGCAAGTTCTACATCATACAAGCTAGCAATGTTACAACATTTTAGAACATGCAAGCTAGCAATTTAAAGATGTTCAAGAAAGTAACTCTTGCTTATTGAAATATGCAAGTTTGCTAGATATGCATGTTAGCATGTTTTGCTTCTTCTTGAGATTTCAAGCTAGCAACTCTCGGTGATGTTTCAAGATATCAATTTCTTCTCAAAATGTGTAACTTAGCACACATTGCTTCTATTGAGATTTGCAAGTTAGCTAGCAAGCTAGCAAAATTTGCTCCCCCTATTATCACAGACTTAGCTGGTTTTGCCTAAGTCGTGCGGCACCTTTGTGTGTTCGTCCGCAAAGGTTAGTCTCCCATGTCCCTTAGGACCCACAAAAGAGAAAACGAGTTAGAGAAAATGTCTCATTCGGGATCCACAAGCAAACATCTCCGAAAACACTTCATAAACAATGCAAATTACAAACAGACTTTACAAGCTCTGAACAGTTACACAACAAAGGGTAAAATGATTCATTACAAACCGAGAATCTCTCACATGTGTCCACATGACAAAACCTTTATTTACAAGTCTAAAGCGGCTACCAACCTAACTAAAATGAGACTATTAAGCCTTTGGTCGTCCCTCTACATGCTGTACAAAGCATGAACATATCAAAAGACATAGATATACATAAGCATTACATCAAACATCCTGTTTTGAAGTTTGTCCGTGACATTCTCCCCCATTTATTCCTTCGACGTCCTCGTCGAAGCCTTTGTGAACACTACAACTCCTCGCCTTTGCTGAGTCTTCAATCTTCTGCTCCAGCTGCAATGTGCCTCTTGGCTACCAGCTACTCTCCGTTGTTGTTTTTGAGTAGTTGAACCTTTGATCCGCCATGCTGCTTCAACTCGCCAATGACTCTGACTCTTGTGTGGGGTTGGCTGAGTTGTGTTGATCCCTATTGGTTCCTGCGGATCCTCCATATAAAGGAAAAGACCATCCTTACTACGCCAGTCTCTCAAATGCCTCATACTGCTTGAACTGGGTGGATGCTTGTTGGAGCTTTAACGAGCATCGTCTCGTAAACTTCTGAAGTTTTGGGTCCTTCCTCCATAAAATTTGCCCATTGACTCTTCTTTCACTTAGTTGTCACATCCAAGTAGGTTCGTATCACTTTCACTTTCGAGTGGTATTTCGTTGGGAAATGAAGCGGACAATCTACTCTCAGTAACACTGATCACCGTTGGTGAGGATTTGACAACTATTATCTTCGATTATCTTCGAAGGGTCTTTGAACATATGCATAGCTCCTCTACTGGATAGATAAGAGAAATGGGGTACTCGATTTCGCCCATTCTCTTAAGAGTTGAGAAGGCAAAGGTTACTTGACTTCGCTTGCCTCCTCGAGGTTGTACTCCATGCATCGAGCTGGTTACTGGCATTCGCCTGCTCTTTGCTCACACTTCTGAAGCACTTGAAGTGTTTGCACTCCTTGCGTTGAGTTAGTTATTGTGATTCACCTTCTCAATGCCATCGAATTTCTGGAATGCAGGAAGTTTCCACCCCAACTTGGAGTGATTCTCTCATAGGTTTGGTCGCCTCTGGGATTGTACCATCTCCTCCATCAACCCTATCGCCTACTCCACTGAGTAGCAAAGGTACAACACCGCGTATTGTCTGCTTCGTTCCTTGGTCATGCACTCTTGCCTGACTCGAAGTCCTTCACTTTCGGCTATCTCGATAAGAAGCTCGTTGACACCGATCTTACGAAGTTCCTTTGCCTCTGCCCTTTAGCCTTATCTCGGTACTTGGAGTTTGCCTCTGCATGCTCTACCTCCTCAGCCTCTTTCACGACCAAGCGCTCTCCCTCCATGAGAGCAAGGGATCAATGACTTTCACGGAAGTCCCGCCTCTACGGTACCATGGTGCTGCCATGCCCATAGCCCTACTATCTGTCGCCTCGCATCTGCATCCCTTTTCTTCACGATCAGTAGATATGTCTCTGTGGCACTCCTCTGCTCCAGTTCCATTCTAACTGATGCTTGATTTTGGGTAGCTAAGTCCCTTTGGACTCATCGTCGCTTCCTCGCCGCTTTTGACCCCCTGCTTCAACACCTCTGTGTTCTCCAAGCAGTCCGTTTGGTCGATGGAAAGACATACTGCAACTCCCATGCATGGCCTCTGCCATCACATTGTAGGGTTTGCACCGATTCTGTTCTCCTTAGCTTCCTTGGTAACAATGTTCGCTTACTCGACCTTGTCCTTTGACTTACCGGGCTCCCTTAAGCGAATATGAGCTTTGGAGCAGTCCAACTCTCCATCTGCTTCGATCATACCTCTGTATGATCAAGTACCTCCCATGGGACTCACTAGTACTTGCATTCGAACTTTTCCCTTGGTAGAACACAGCCCCCATATGCTGATGACCAAGGTTTTCATCCGATGCAAAATTCGATGCACGCATGGAAGACCCGCCTCTATGGTACCATGGCCTTCACTCCTTGAATCCATAGCCCTTCTTGTCGTCGTGTTGTTCACCAAAGTGGAGCTTCCAGTAGCTCTTGATCATACCTCCATTGATCTAGTCCCTCACGGGACTAGGTCATGTGTATCGCATTGCCATGAACTGTTCCACCATGATCCGCTACACCATGTCGCCTCCTGGTGACATCTTCATTACATTCTGATCGTTGTGGGATGAACTCGAATTGTGGTCCCTCCATGTGTGGCCTCTGCCAATACATCGTAGGGTCACTTCCACCTTCAATTTTGTTCGCTCCTTTGGCAATCGACCTTCATCCACCCACTCTTAGGTCACACCTAGATGAAGCACCGCTCTAGGACAGTCCGTCACCTAGTAGCTCCCGAAGTCCCCCGACTTCGCTGCAATTAGTGCACCATTGTCTGGATCCTGGGCCTCTGCCCCTACCAGCATAATCTCCGCTGTGCACCGCTTCCTGCCTAGCAACTTGATTGGCAACACTGTGGCATATTCTACAAAAGTACCCGCCTCTACGTCCTCTTGCCCCGTGCTAAGGCCTTTTGAACCCAACATCGCCTCCGCAAATTGAGTCACCTTAGTTCCTCCATTAAATGCTTTTCTGAGATAAGGTGCATGTGCCCAGAAGCTCCCTTCGTCTTTGGTACCATGCAAGATGAGTCTGCTGCATTAAAATGAAGGATCCATGGAACAACATGATTCTACTCTTGCCTCTGCAAGAGTTCATGTCCTTGACCTCTGTCTAAGGAAAGCACTATGCCTCCGCACCATGTTCTAACTTCTATGTTGGCTCCCTTCATTCGGCTTGGGAACTTCGCCAAGTTATACCCAAGTTTCTCCGCTCCTCGTTTTTGCATTGAGTCGATGGTGGCCCTCGCGCCCACCATTCCATGGGTCAGCCCTCCCTTGGGTCCGATCTCCATATCGACTCCAAGTGTGCCTTCATTTGAGTTGCTTTGGGTCGCTCCCCCACTTGATCTCACAATGCATCCACCAATACATTCTCTCGAGCGAGATCATGTGACAACTCCTCGCCGCTTGCTCAGTCCATTGAGCTTCATGGAGTTGTTGTTTGTTGAGGTACTCCTCCTCAACTTGTGAGGTCCATCCCACATATTCCTCCCTCTAGAGAGCCGGGACTTATCCCTCCTGGATAACTGTCCCGTTGGAGTAATATCTCTCTTCGTTTCGGAGACCACCATCCCCTTGGACTACTCCGATCTGCTGAACAAACTGTGCATTGTTCTGCCTCCTGCAAACGCACTTGCTATATTACGACTCCACGTCAATACAGCCCCCGCTGCACCACTCAAGGCCTAGCAACATGCTGAACTTATTGCACACTTCAGCCTCCTACGGACGTATCCTTCACATGTCGAAGAGAAAGTTTCAATGCTCAATGGCGCCGAGTTTCGGTCGCTTTGGGATGGCCACGAACATTCCATCGTCTGCATACAAGCCCATGCATGAGTACCGAATTCTTTGAGTTAGCAATTCCCCTCACCTCTGTGAGCTTTGCACAACTCTTTTGATCGCTGAGCAACTCATTCCACCTTGGATGGTCTCATCCTTTACCAAGCGCCTCGCTTGCCTTGAGCACCATCAAGTATAGTTGTCAAAGTTGAGCCATAGCTCAAACTTAGTTATCCCAACCTTTGTGCGCTCCGCATTCTTCCAAGCTTGCCTATTTTCGTGGTGCCTCTTGCGCGAAGGGTTGGTCATTCCTCTGAATGCCAATGTCAGATGCCCGCTCCTCCGAGCAACTCCTTTTTCCCTATATCTCCATGCCCATTTTCCCTCAAACGGTCGCGCGTGTGCTGACTGCCCTCAACGTAGCCCCACTAGGTCCCCCATGTTTGCATGCTAAGTGTTTCTATGAGTTCTTGTCCCGCTCTAATACCATCTATCACGGACTTAGCTGGTTTTGCCTAAGTCATGCGGCACCCTTGCGTATCCGTCCGCAAAGGTCAGCCTCCTCGAAGCCTCCCATGTCCCTTAGGACCCACCATGTCCCTTAGGACCCACAAAAGAGAGAACGTGTTAGAGAAAATATCTCATTCGGGATCCACAAGCAAACATCTTCGAAAACACTTCATAGACAATGCAAATTACAAACAGACTTTACGAGCTCTGAAAAGTTGCATAACAAAGGGTAAAATGATCAATTATAGACCAAGAATCTATCACACGTGTCCACATGACACAACCTTTATTTACAAGTCTAAAGCGGCTACCAACCTAACTAAAATGGGACTATTAAGCCTTCGGCCGTCCCTCTACATGCTGTAAAGCATGAACATATCAAAAGACACGGACATACATAAGCATTACAACAAACATCCTGTTTTGAAGTTTGTCCGTAACACTATGTCATTATCAAATTGAAGGGAATAACAATACAATAGTGTAATTCATTTTCCTTTACTATAATCTTCAAATCATGACAAGGGTAAATATTACTCTTATTTGTGCATCATTATATTTTTAAATTAAAATATGCACAATTTTAAAATCTTATATTTCATTTTTCATGCACGATAGCGAAAAATAAATCAATCATCATTATGAGTATATCATACATGATACTAAAACATTAAAAATTTTAAGCATTTATCAACATGTTGATCATGATACCAAACATTCACCATTTAAAGCATTCATGATACACATCATATTCATCACATACATCAAAATAAATTCATGAATATTTCATGTATTCATATCATCACATAAGGAATATTAAGAAGAATTATTTGGTGATGAGATAAATATTTCATGAATATAAAGAATTACATAAAAATCATATCATGAAATATTAGAACATGTAAATACCAAAAGGCATGATTTCTTTTTGAAAAACCTCCTCATAAAAAAAAAAAAATTAGGAGATCGATTTAAAAAAATCTTGATTCATAATAAAATTTCATGTAGCAAATATCGAGAAATCAAGATGATGATTCATAAAAAATATCACAAGTTATATTTAAGAAAAAAATCATCATTCATTTTCAATTCATTAAATTTATCAAATCAACATTTATTGGGTATGCATAATATCAAAACATGATTTTAAATCTTCAACATATAATATACATAAATTCAAATATCGAAAGGAGAAGAAAGAATTCAAAGGTATTTCAACTATCTCATAAACAAACGAAGGATCAAATCCAAAATTTCATGAATCATTTTGACAAATCTCCTTTTAAATAATTGAAATGATCATCAATGAAAATCTCATGTTATTCCAAGAAATCAAGATCATGATTTTGATAAAACTCATTTCAAATTCAAATCATCAAAATCATTTTTATGATTCACAAAATTCATAACATAAATTCATGATTTCATTGATAATATATATATATATATATATATATATATATATATATATATATTTAAGTATTTCATTTTAAGTGATTGATTTCATGTTAGCATGCTTTTTCATTTATGTTAAATAAAAACATGCATCAATGTTTAGGATCTAAAAATAAATTTCGTCACAAAACCATTAAGATCAATAAATCATAAAAATCATCATGTATAACTTAAAATATCATGCATAAAATTATCAATCATGGTATCAAAATATTTAATATTACATCATTATGTATTTCTTCAAATCAAACATGATTTTATTTAATCAAAATAAAAAAATAACAGTGGAAATCAACATGATACACATTATTACTTCTTAACCACATATAGCATGATTTCATATTTTCAATCAAAATTATTTTATTTGTTTATCATAAAATATATTTTTTATTATCATTTTCGAAATTACTAGCATGATCATTATTTTTTACATTTTTATTTTTTTAAATATTTATTTTTTAAGAAAATTAATTCAAAACTAAATTACAAAAAAATGCATCATGAAAAGCATTATGTAATTTCGAAGTAAATTAGGGGGGATTTCGATTACCTCAACATTGAAAGCGGTTAAGACATACTTTGCCACCTCACCTTTCTTGATTTTCTCCTCATCTTCGGAGGAGCTCGATTCATCCCAATTTTTATTTTTCTTCTTACGTTCAAAGTAAGTGTTCCGTTCTTTTTACTTTTTAATTTTTGTTTCATTTGTAGTTTAAGTTCACCATCGTTTGAGCTTATGCTCAAGTGGTTTTCAAACGTTCTATGTCCCAAATCCTTCCTGTTTTTTGGAAGGTGGTTTTGTTCATAATGTCCATCAAGTGCATTGTGCACCATTTCATATGTCATCAATGTACCGATAAGTTCTTTAAGTGAAAAAATATTTAAATCTTTTGTTTCTTGTAAAGTCATTACTTTTGAATCTCACTTCTTAGAAAGAGAACGTAAAATCTTATTCGTTCAAAATTTGAAAAACTTCTACCAAGTGTTTTTAAACCATTGACGATATCCATAAAATGGGTGTATATGTCAACAACGATTTCACTTAGTTTCATATGAAAAAGTTCAAAATCGTGCATTAAAAAATTAATTTTTGAATCTTAACATTTTTAGTGTCTTCATGTGTGATTTCGAGAGTATGCCAAATTTCGAAAGCTATTTCGCACAAAGAAACCTGATTAAACTCCGTTTTATCTAAGGCACAAAATAGAATATTCATAGCTCTAGCATTCAAATAAAAAGTCTTCTTCTCCAAATCATTCCAATCTTTCATTGGAAGAGAAGACCTTTTAAAGTCGGATTCGACTATGTGTCATAAATCGAGATTCAATGAAAGCAAGAAAACTCTCATTCGAGTTTTCCAATAAGTGTGGTTCGTCTCATTAAAAAAGGGAGGACAAATGAGAGAGTGACCCTTTTGAAAGCCGAAAAGAGTCATTTCTATTTGGGTGTTAAACCAAAATAGAAAATGAGGCTCTAATACCAACTGTTAGGATCAGGGTCGGCACTAAGAAGGGGGGTGAATTAGTGCAGCAGTAAAATAACTCGATATAAGAAATTTCTTCGTACATTGAAAACCGATTCCGGAAATATGCTTAGATTGAAAGCGTACGGAAAAGTATTGAAGGCAATAAGCTATTGAAGGGGTTTGTAGTAAGGTAATAGCAATAAGTAAATGCAAACCAGAGTTTTAGAGTGGTTCGATCAAACATGACATACATCCACTTTCGGCTTCCTCCTCCAACAAAGTCATCGACGTTCACTAGAGGTTTTCCTTCAATAAGTGAAGGTCAATTACCTTTTACACCTCTCTTCTCTTTTTACCGGGTTTAGGAGATAACCCTTACAAGCAATCACTCACTCCTCTCTAAACATAAATCTACGTTTAAGCTGGAGGAGGGATTTCTCAAGAGATTACAACAGCAATTCTTCACTTTTAAACTCTCTGTGCTTGTTGTCTTTAACCAAGGATGGGAGGGGTATTTATAGGCTTCAAGTTGATTCAAACTTGGAGCCTAAAACTCTCCCATCCCAGGTTCCCCGGGCACGGGCGGTACCACCGCCTAGTGTTAGTTTGACTGACACGGTCCTGGGCGGTACCACCGCTTGGGGGCCAGTGTTGGGCAATACCATCGCCTAGACTGGCGATACCACCGCCTGATATAGTCTCGAAGACTGTGCCATGACGGTGAGTCTTCTTGGGGCACTGTTTGGGCCTCTTATTTGGCCCAACACAATTCTTACATGGGCCTAGCTGGCCCCTAATTGGGTTGGCCCAAATCCAATCTCAATTACGTGCTAACTACGATTCCTAAGACATATTCTAAGCTAAATAAATCCCTATGTTAATTCTTCCGGCGAATCTCCAACGAACTCTCGGCAATGTTCTGACGGACTCCCGGTAAGCTCCTGGACTTCACAATGATTTTCTCTAGCAAGCTCCGCGACTTCTCGGCTAGTTCCTGCAGAACTTCCGATTAACGTTCGGACTTCCGACGAACTCTCGAACTCCTAACGTAATCTCGATCTTGACTCCGGGACTTCATTTTGCTTCATGTCTTGCTATCGTAGTTAATCCTGCACATGTAAAACACACTTCGATCTAGACAATTAATCCTAAGTAATTAATCAAGTTGTCCGGCATGTCATTGGTCTCTCGACGCTTCATCCAATTCTTCGACGCATCGTCCTCTCTTGCAGTCTATTGCCCAATCGTTTAGTTGACTCCGTAACTCTGATATCATTAGCGCAATATCTGCTCTTCTTGGCCCGATGTTCGAATCTATGGCCCGGAGCCTTTTGTCGATTCATCGATCTATCCACCGGTCCGACATCCAATCTTATGATATGTTCCTCCGACCCAACATGATTTTTTTTGCTTTTATTGTCTCATCGTGATCAAAGCATCCCATCACTCAAAACGTAGATTAAATCATAAGCACATATCAATTGGTTTCATCATCAAAATATGAGATTCAACCATTTCTATTTTAGCATCTATTGAAGTTAATATTACTTATTCACTTTCTTATTTATTTATATTTATAAAAATATTTTTAATTATTCCTCTTTTTATTGTAAGATAATAATAGTTATAGGATCCGAGACATTTATCCTATTCTACCGTCTTTTTCAACTTATTTTTATTAGGATTTTGATTAATTCAACTGCTTTTATCATCTAATCTATATTCTGGATAAAATTTCTAAACCCTAACTCAGCTTTCCTTTTCTTTTTCCTCATCTACCTCCTTCTTCTCTTCTATTTAAAAAAAAATATTTTTTATAATTAGTTATCCTAAAATATTTTTAAAAATATATAAAATTGATATTAATGATGGTAGAATAATGTCTTAATGTTTTGTAAAAGTTTGAATTGGCTTGATGGAAGTTGATCCAATTATACTAGAAAATAAATTAAAATATATTCATTCATAGAACTTACTTATCCTAAATATTTCATAAAGTGATAATTAATTATCCTAAAATTCTCTATAAATAAAAAATACTAATCCTGACTGATTGATATCCTAGTGGATTAGTAACAGTTTGAGATACACAATATTACACTCAAAAATAAATTAAAATATATTCGTTCTTTGAACCTATTAAAAAAATCAAAAATTTTGATAATAAAATATTTCACTATATTTTAAAAATAGAAAATATGGTACAGATGATGTTAGAATAATATTCTTATGTGTTTGTGAAAGGCGAAGTTGGTTTGATAGAAGTTAGACCTATGTATATTCGAAAATCAGCTAAGATACACTCGTTCATACAACCTATACTAAAAATTTCATAAATCTATCATTAATTATCCTAAAATCTTACAAAGATATAAAAAATAATATTGATGATGTAGATTGATGTCCTAGTGGATCGGTAAAAGATTAAGATAGTTTAGTAGAAGTTGACCCAATTACACTAAAAAAATTATATTAATAATATGATCGATCATTAATTATCTTAAATTTCATGAATTGGTCATTAATTATTTTAATTTCTGATGATATTAGTCTTAGTTGATTAGTTTTGAGATAGTACGGTAGAAGTTCACACAATTATACTCAAAAATAAGTTAAAATATACTTGTTCATAAAATTCTAGGAATCAAAATCAATTATTGTAAACACTATTAAAAATACAAAAAATGTATAGATGATTTTAGTATGATGTATTAGTGCATTTTTGGAATTTTTAGGTGATTTAGTGATCGTTGACTCTGTTACACTCGTTTAGAGAACCTATTCTAAAAATTTAAAATTTTATGATTAATTATTCTAAAATACTGTAATAATAAAAAAATGATACTCATGGTGTTAAAATAATTTTCCAATACATTTATGAAAATTTAAATTTATTTTGTGAAAGTTAACTAAAGACACTCATTGACATGACCTATCCTAAAAATTTTAAATTTTCATAATTAATTATTTTAAATTTTATAAAAATAAAAAAATAGTACTAATGATGTTGGAAAGATATGAAGAAATTTGAGTTAGTATGATAGAAATTGACCCATTTACCATTGAAAATAAACTAAAATACATTAGTTAATATAACATACTATGTAAAATATGACTTATATATGATATAACTATCAAGAGTTAAAAATCGTATTGACATACCATACACATATCGAACAACTTTTACAACAACAACATAGTATTTATTTTATGTACGATATCAATATGTGTACATATCATATACTAAACAAAGACACCAAATAACTTTCACAATTGTAATCTATTACAAGTTTAACTTACTATGAGTGTAAAAAAGAATGGGTTCCTTATACATTTAACAATCTCCGGGCATTCTTCTTTCAGATTAATCGACAACCATCTATAATCTCTTATAAGTTATATATAGTCAGAATATATATTTTAAGATCACAATTTAATTAGATAAAAGTTATCAAAGTAGGGTACAATGAGTCCTCACCTCACCTTAATGTCTTGTAATCACAGTGAGAAGTGACAATCACCATATTGAAAACACCGAGTTCCCATACAATTTATGCACTTTGGTCATAATACAATTATAATATTTTTTATTTTTGAAATTTATATAAGGACCTATTTATAAATTGAAAGATCTATTTGTAAATATAAAATTTTTAAAAATTAAACTGTTAAAATTAAAAAATATAAATTAATAATTTTTATCCCACCGCCTCCCACGTATCTTTGTTTCCCGTGTAAAGAAATAGAGGAGGTGCGGTGTGTCAGTGAGGAGAAGGGATGGAGAAGAGAGGAAGGAGGCTGCGGCTAGGGCTGCGACACTTCTATTTCTCGTAAGAGGAAATATAGGAGGTGCGGTGCATCAGGGAGGAGAGGAAGAGAAGAAGAATAGGGAGAAGAGAGGGAAGAAGAAGGAGGAAGGAGGGTGTGGCTGTGGCAGTTGCAGTTGGGAAATAAGAAGAGAATGAGAAAAAGAAGAAAAGGCAAAAAAGAGGCTGTGGTTGCAACTATGGTAGCTGCTGCACTTGGAAGTGAAGAAGAGGAAGGAAGAAGAAGAGAGAAAGAAGAAAAGGAAAAGAAGGGATTGCAGTTGTGATAGTTGTAGCTGTTAAAAAAGGATAGAAGATACAAATGTGGAAGAATCTATATACATATTGACATGTTCATTCCTATTTATATGCTATCATGCCCCCATAAGATGATGCTACTATCAAGGATACCAATCTTGGATCAATGTAATGCAAAAAGTTTACAATTGAGAGGCTTCGTGAGTGAGTCGACTAATTGATCAGTCGTATTGACATGAGAAACACAAAGTTGACAATAATATACCCCAATATAGTGGGAATGACACGGTATTCAGCTTCAGTTGTAGACCATGTGATTATCTTTTGCTTCTTAGAACTCTAACTGATTGGATAAGGAAGATAATATACCCCGATGTAGGTGTTCTATCATCAAAGTTGCTTATCCAATCAACATCGGCAAAGGAATGAAGATGAAGTAGAGAGTGTTTACGAAGAAAGAGACCATGATTGAGAGTCTCTTTAAGATATTACAGAATTCGTTTGACCGTAGACCAGTGTATAGTAGACGACCTATTCATAAACTGTGATAATTTGTTGACTACAAAGGATATGTCTAGACGGGTGAGAGTAAGTACTGTAAAGAGCCAACAACTTGACGGTATTGAGTGGGTTTTGTAGTAGGACTTCTATCACATAATTTGAGAGAACCATTAGTAGAGAGAGGGGTTGTAACCGCATTTGCATCCTACATGTTTATCTTTAATAACAAATCTAGAATATACTTTTGTTATGATCAAAGGAAACCTAAAGAGGTGAATGTAGCTTCCACTCCCAAAAAGTAGTTCAAGGGTCCTAGATCTTTAAGCGAGAATCGATCTGCTAATTGTTTGATGAATGCTTTGATTTCTACGGGATTGTTGCCTGTGACAGTAATGTCATCCATATATATAATAATATATATTGTGTCTCTATGGTGTTGTCATAGAAATAACGAGGTGTTAGATTTGGAGTTGAGAAAGCTAACTAAAGTAAAAAAAGAGCTAAGTTCAGTGTACCAAGTTCTTGGAGCCTAACGAAGTCCATAAATAGCTTTTCGAAGTTTGCAAACATGCTTTGAATAATAGGGATGAGTGAAACCAGAAGGTTGTTGCATAAAAATATCTTCAGTTAAAGACCCCTATAAAAAGGTATTATTAACATCCAATTGTCGTAATTGTCAACCTTTAGTGGTGGCCAGACTCAGGATAAGCTGGATTGTAGTGGGCTTAACAACGGGACTAAACATCTCAGTGAAATCAACTCTAGGTCATTGATGAAACCCTTTGGCAACGAGGCATACCTTATATCGGGCAATAGAGCTATCTAGGTTCCGCTTAATTCGAAAGACCCACGTACACCCGATGATGTTTTGTGAATAATGAAAGGGTACTAGATCCCACATTGAGTTATGGAAGAGAGCATTATATTCCTCACACATGGCGATATACTAATGCAATGATTTTTTGGCTTGAGTGAAGGTGGTAGATTCAATAGTGGTGGATGAGGAATCCATGATAGCATGTAGGTCAATGACTTGACATTGTTTGAAAATATCACTCTTAGAGTGTATGATCATAGGATGGTTGGAGACTACGGGATCGTGAGGTTCTGTTGTTGGAATAAACGGTTGAGGGTCAATGACACAGGCTGGGTCAAGTGGAGACACATAAGTGTCACTTGGTCAAGAAGGAGGTAAAGATAATAGTTATGTTTCTGAACTTATTATCCCATCAATTTGAGAAGAAATAAATGGAGTAGGATTGGAAGGAATGGGTAATTGCTAAACTGGAGGAGTAGTATAGTGTGGATCATGAAGGGAGGAATTGGATGATGTCATGGAAGGCTCGTCTGGTTAGATCGGAGGTATACTCCAATGAGGAATGGTTAGTGAAGTAGTCCACATGGTGGGATAGTTATGGTTTTGGAAAGGAAAGATAGACTCAACGAAAATAACGTTACGTGAGATAAAGACTTTATGAGTGTGAAAATTATAGCAGTGAAAAACATTATGTTCAAGAGAGTAACCTATAAAGATGCAAGGATTAGATCTTGATGTTAACTTATGAGAGGCATAGGGATGTAACCATGGATAACATAGACAACCGAATACTCTGAGTTTATGAATGTTTGGGAGTTTGTGAAATAGTATGTCAAAGGGGGACTAGTATTGTAGGACTGTCCAAAAGATTAAAGGCATAGAAGCTTGATGTAGAAGTGTGAGCCTAGTTTCTACTATATGTCGATGTTTGCGTTCGGCAGAGCCAACTAGCTGACGAGTATTCGGGGGAGACTTAAGTGTTGGATTCTACAAGCTGAGAGATAGGATGCCATGGCTTGATATTCACCGTCACCATCAGAGTATATTGTTTTGATTGTAGACTAAAAGTGATTTTTGACCAACTTTCGAAAGGTGGGAAAGATGGTGGAAACGTTAAATTTATGGTGAAGAGGATATAACCATATATACTTAGTAAAGTGATATACAAAAATGACATAAAATCTAAATTTGTCAAAAGATAGGATTGAAGTAGGACCCCAAACATTGGTATAAATAATTCAAATGGTTTAGATGAGGAAATGGAAGATGAGCCAAAGGGCTATCGATGACTTTTATTACTAAGACATACATCACAATGCATTATAGAACTATTTATAGAACTATTAGATTTAAAAATAGAAATAGAGTAATAATAAAGTAATTTATGCTAAATAAGGGACGAGGGATAACCAAGACGACGATGTCATACATCAATTGGAGTCGCAACGAAAGAATGAATAGTGGGCTGGGTTATTTATGGAGCTGATGGTCGTTCGTAAATATTACCTCTATTCGGGCCTTAGACCAATGATGTCCCCGTACTTAAGTCCTTAATAAGAAAGGAATTAGGAAAAAATTCAATTGAAGTATTGTTATATTTATAAAATTGAGAAACATAAATGAGGTTGCATTTAATATGAGAGGCGCATAAAACATCATCGAGTGTAAATATAGTAGAATCCGAATTAAACGTTGTGGAACCAGTATGAGTTATAGAAAGTCCTTTACCATCACCGATTATGATATCTTCATCGTCGTGAAGAGACAAATTCTAAAGATCAACGGTGATGTGATGAGAGGCGCTAGAGTCGACAATCTAGTTGGACTGGCTAGTCATCGGAGTAGTTAGAAGATTTACCTGAGGCTAGTGTGATAGTGTAGGGAGGCGGGGTTGAGACCGATAAACTTTAGTTGAGTGTCTGATTTTATCACACAGTTGACAGACAACCCATCTTTATTGGCTTAGTGGGGTAGAATGCCAAGACAGATGATTATTGGAGTTGTCACTTTACGAGAAGTTATGATTAGGAGGATAGGGGGGTTTCGCATGGGACCCATGGGATCAAGATGTGTATTGGCCAAACCTTTGGAGATGTTTGTAAGGTACTGAGTACCCTTCCGCTTAGACTTGTGATTGACTTGAACTATGATAGTCGGTCCGGGTAGCTAGTCCTTACGCTTCAAATATGTCTCATAATAAATCAACTTATTATAGAGGTCTTCGAATGATACTGGCATGTCGCGTGCCCGAATTACAGTTGTCAATCCCTTGTAATTGTTTTCGAGACCATTAAAGGTATGGATGATAATCTCTTCGTCACATAGGGAATGACCTATCAAAGCCAAATCATCGATGATAACTTTGATATTTTATAGATAATCAGTGATAGTACTACTCTCTTGTTTTGTCACTATTAGCTTGGACAAAAGACTGAGCTTGTGAGTACGTAAATGATTTACCAAGGTTGTTTGTAGTTTAGACCACGTTTCGACAGCAGTCCCACATGAAGATATCAATGGAGCGATGAATCCAATAATTGAGGCTTGAATAGCTTAGAGAATAAGATGATCTTGACGCAACCACAATTTGTGAGCTGGATTTGGTATTGGACTGGATTCTCTGAGGATTTTGATCATTGGCGGATAACTGAAGGAGCCGTCAACGTAGCCTAACAAGTCGTATCCAAATAAGAGATTAGAAAATTGAGCCCGCCAGGATGCATAATTACCACTTTTGATAACTTAAAAGGGATTAGCGTGGCAACATTGATGAAGATAAGCCCTGTAGGAGAAATACTATGAGTCCCTGCATAAATAGTAACTCGAATATTAGAAGAAGAAAATGAAGACATCCCAGACTTTTTTTTGTTTTTTTTTTATTTTTTAAATAGTGATCTTCACAGAAGATGGAGGAGGGAGAGAGGAGGCTTGGGAGAAGAGCAAATTGTTGCTGTTGCGATAGAGAGGGCTGCTGCAGCTGCTACGGTAGAGAGGACTGTTGTGGCTGCTACGGTAGAGAGGACTGCTAAGGCAGAGGAAGCTACTATGGTAGAGGAAGTTGTTGCGGCTGTTGTGGGCCGGGAAGTGATTATGGAGATGTTGCAGCATCCTTGGGATGTTAGAGGCTGTAGCAGAGGAGACTACTGCGACTTCGAGCCAACTGGAGCCCGTAGGGGTGAAGAGAGGAGGAAGTATGGAAGAATGAAGCTCGTCCCAGTTCCTTCGTTCCTAGAGGAGGATCGTTGAAGAAGAATTGCAATCGGTGCAGTTCAAAGAGTAATGGCAAAGGAGGGTTGGTTGTAACCAGTGTAGATCGGTCGACGGCCAAGAACTGGTAATCGTCCTAGTTCCTTCATTCCTGGAGGAGGATCGTTGAAGAAGAACTACAATCGATGCAGTTCAGAGAGCAATGGGTGACCAAAAAGGGCGATAACACCCGCCACCTTGTACGCCAGCTGCTCCCGTAGGAAGGCTTCTACGGCAACTACGTGTACCCCATGGAATCCAGATGAGCATTGGGACCACACAAGGAGAAGATGTCCGCCATGCAAGGAGAAGACGGGAGAGTAGGCAACTGTGCCTCTCTATGTTATGCATGAGTTGCAGCCGTAGAGGCAGAAAAAAGATAGGAAAACCGGGAGAAGAGGAGGAGGAAGAGTAGAAGAAGGATTTGGGATTAAAACTTCTATAGATCAAAATATTTGAAAGGCAAGTATTCTAATCCAATTCTGCTATAATTTTATCTTTGCTTTTGCCTTGACTATAAGAAAATTTAAATAGTTCTAGCCTTGCAAATATCAAGATTCTGACTCTTCTATCTTGTTTTAGCTATAAATCTCTGCACTGATTTTTAATTGAGACAAAACTTATTTAATATGAATATAGATTTATAAAATTTTCTTTTAATAGCTTATTTGAAGGATTTGGAGTCAATTTGCTATCCCAAACATCTAAATGAATCAACCCTATAAATTCAGTAAAAAGGGATTGAAGTTTTTGATCTCTTAATACTAAACTACTTATAACTCCCTGTTGGAAACTCTAATTTATACAAAATATACTATAACATCCCATTAGTCCCACATCGGAAGTGGGGAATGTGTATGATTAGCTTATAAGGGCCTGATGAGTGTACTACGTTACCTTCCGCTTAAGCATTTTGGTCCGTGGTTGCAAGGACCAAAATGGAGTTATTGGCTAGTTAGCTCATCAGACCCAGGTCGTGACATTTGGTATCAGAGCCGACCTAGCATTTAGGCAGGGTGAGAGGGCTCGAGTAGAAAAGGGCTAGCTGTTAATCCTCACATGTACTATGCTAGGGTTCGATCTGGGTTATATGTCGGGCCTTGACGAGGACGTCAAGCTAGATAATGTAATGTAACATCTCATTAGTCCCACATCAAAAGTGAGGAATGTATATGATTAGCTTATAAGGGCCTGATGAGTGTACTACGTTACCTCCCGCTTAAGCATTTTGGTCCGTGGTTGCAAGGACAAAAATGGAGTTATTGGCCAGTTAGCTCATCAGACCCGGGTCGTGACACATACTTTGTTGAAAACTAGACTCATAGATCTATCTTTTAGTGCTTAACTTGAAATAGTTAGAGTTTAATAACTTACCTAATCATCTATTGAATTCGATCCTATAGAGTTTGCAAAAACAGAGATTTTGTACTCTGACCTTTGGTTACCGAACTATTTGTAACTCTCTATTTGGAAAGTTCAATTCATATAAAACTTATTTTATCTAAAAGTAAATTGAAATATCTTTCCAATGATAACTTTCTTGAGTAAATTAGAGTATGATTAATAGTTTGAATTATTTATACAATGTTCCTCGTAGAATCTACTTGAATAGAACTTTCGTTAAATATACTTATACTAGTTTTATCTCTTTAGACATTGAATTCATTTAGCATTCTTTCTTCAATTGAGATATATATGATTGCTATATGCTCTTGCTCTAATTTTTTTTTCAAATTTGAATATATTTGTGAAAGATTATGTTTGCATTGTATTGACTCATAAATGCACATGTATGTTTTGTTATTTCGTATGTCCTTCCTGCTAGTTATAGGTACCCTATAAGCCAATTACGTGAGTAATAACATGTGTGATATGATATGCATTCATTTTGCTTATTATATTATTTGATATTTTATCACTTTATCTTGTATGCTGCGTATATTGTGATGTTCATGGATCTGTGTAATGAGAATCAGATTACGATGAGATTATGATAATAATACTGATTCGCATTTAAACATAGACCATAAATAATCCCAGGTATTTATTACTCTAAAGGGACATCGAGATAACTAGGCAGACTAATATATTGTATACACATCTATACGATGAAGGCGATTGATCTCATAGCTGCTCGTGTGGGGACACTAGGAATACAATGTAGGTGCTCATTGGAGAATGAATTAACTAATTAATTCGCTTACGGAATGTTGGATGGTTGATGTTGCCTCATTATCAAATAGTAATTTCATCATCTTAGTGGTGTATCTGATCCTTAGACTTGAAATACTAAGGACGTCCTATATGAGTATTCCACTCTTTGATATTAGACTTATAGGTTTGCAAGTTTCAGATCTAACACAACCAGTTATCGGGAGTGACAATCAATCTTACAAGAGCTATTGAGTGTCAATAGAGGATCATTCGTTCTTTGTATCATGAGAGAAATATCTTATATATTCTTGTTTAAACAAATCCTTGGCTAGGGTCATTTGGATTAAGAGAAAAAGAGTACTCTGAGAGAATATGATTAAAGTGAGACTCGAGTAAAAACTGTATGGGCTTGATAGCACCATACCCGATATACAGTCTCTAGGATATTAGATAAATAATGGACTATATATACACAATAACTGAGGGCAGACATGTCTAATAGATTAGATTCTCCTATATCGTTTTGGGACTACGACATAGGGGTCTAGTATGTCCGTAGTCAATGAGTCAAGTGAGTTCTTATGAAAATAATAATTCACTGAGCCAAAAGGAGTTTTGACAAGTATATGACTCATGATAACTCGATATTGGGCCTAGAGGGTCACATACATATGGTAGGTGTTGCGATGAGTAGAGGTTCGAATGTGAAATATCTACCGGAGGCCCTATCTTATTGGAAATCCAATAATCCCATGAATTATTGGATCCTATATATGAGATCCAATAAGAGCTAATGAGAGATTATTGGATATAAATCCACTAATCTAAGATGCTTATATAGTTGGATGAGGATACAGTACCCAAAAGGGTAGAATCCATTAGGGTTAAGTTGATAGAGGACCTCTATAAATATGAGGGAACCAAAGGTCTATAAGCTAGTCCTTATTGGTTGCCACCTTCTATTCTCCTTTCCCCGTATCTTCCTCAGCCAGCAAGTATAGATATTTGGATAGCGATTTAAGAAGCGTCTTCGTAGCCCCTATCGTATGGAGAACCGTTAGAGAGGATATTTGACCTCCTTCATCCTCTCTCAGAGATTTGTAGTATTTTAGAGATATACGATCTCCCTAATTAACACAACTATCTCACATGTAGTTTTAAGTTTTGCGAGTTTTTACGCACCAATCTTCGTATGATGATGAATACCTTTTTGGGAAATCTAGGATTTTTGTATTTTGTTCTTCCGTTGCGCATGAGATGTCACCCCTAGATTTTTCTACACTTTCGATATGTGCCAATTTTATTATTCATAATGTCCTTTTATACTTTGGTATTTGTGGGATAACGTGAACCTTTGCTAAAAATTAAAAAGAAAGTTATGCTCTGTTGGGGCCCTTTTGACTTCACCCATATGTGGGTGGATGGAGCTCCTTATGACACCCCCCAAATCGGTAATATTATAATTGAACAATACATTCCAGGATCCAAACACATATTTGAGGATACTAAGAAAATATTTAAGTCATTCATATCCATAATTCTATACTTCATAAAACCTATGCAGTTTAAAATCATATACCACATCACTCGATGAATCATAAAATCTGAAACTAACTCACTAAGACAATAGCCACCCCATAAATCTATAAGTGTGGGATTCTACATAATTACAAAACTAATATTTACTACATGTTTCATATTATTGTGCAAATTAACTTAACATTTCAAAGTCTTAAACATGAGAGGTTATTTTAACTTTTATCGTAAGTTCAGATTTACCATCAATATTTTATTAGACACAAAGTATACTTATACAACAAAAACATATCATTCACTAAAGTTTTACCTAAAGTCTTCTAGCTTTCCACTACCTTAGCCCAATTTAAACATTCTAACGAGCAACAATCTATCCTAAAAAATTTATATAGCAACGAGATGAGCATATAAAGCTCAGTAAGCAACTAACAAATTCATGGTGAAAGAGGATATTTTCAAATAAATAAGTTACTAAATACAATGTAAGGATACAAGAGTTTATAGATAGCCACTTAACGAATGCAAAATTACAATATCATCTCACTTGAAGCATATTTTGTTCATAATAATTGAGTAAAAATTAGTTGGAGCAAATCATTGATGTAAGGAGCATTTCGGGGCATATTAATGGCCTATAAAATGTTTCAAAGTATATCAATGGCGGATGAAATATTTCAGAAAATATCAATGACGTATGAAACATTTCGTAGTATATCAATAGCATATGAAACATTTTAGAGCATAACAATGGTGGATGAAATATTTCAAAGCATATCAATGGTGGATTAAATATTTCAAAACATATCAATGGCGTATGAAATGCTTCAGAATATATTAATGGCATATGAAGCATTTTGAAGTATATCAATGGCAGACGAAATATTTTGGAGCATATCAATGGTATATGAGATATTTCGAAGCATATCAATAGCATATGAAATATTTCAGAATATATCAATGACATATGAAATATTTCGGAGTAAATCAATAGCGTATAAAATGTTTCGGAGCATATCAATAACAAATGAAACATTTCGGAGTATATAAATGACATAGGAAGCATTTCAGAGCATATCAAAGAACAAATACAAAATAGAAGCTCAAACGTCGCATTTGACGTTATATACATTTCATTCTTATCCAAAGCACATAACCAAAGCTTTGGATATCATATCAAACACATAGATGGTGAAGTGGGATCATAACATAATATAGTCCATCCATTTTTGAATGACCATCAAACGTAATCTAGAGCATCGCAAGCTCTAGGCACACATTCTTTACCATTTCTGGCAAAGGTCCAAATAATCCATTTATCATTTCTAGTAAAGTTTCATATTATCTCACAAACACCATAGTACAGAAGGGTATTGTGAATGATAAATTGGGACATATCGAAAACGCATGCGGAACAATAGAATGCATGTGTCTATACGAAACATTGCGATATAAACATGAACTTTATATAATAGATTCAGGTATGCAAATAACTGAAGGACAAAAGTATATAGGATTTTAAAGCAATAATATAAAGCTCAACTGAAGTAAAAAAATTTAGTTGAAAATTTTTGTCGATGTTTGCCCTTTTCTACTATATGTCGATGTTTGCGTTCGGCAGAGCCAACTAGCTGACGAGTATTCGGGGGAGACTTAAGTGTTGGATTCTACAAGCTGAGAGATAGGATGCCATGGCTTGATATTCACCGTCACCATCAGAGTATATTGTTTTGATTGTAGACTAAAAGTGATTTTTGACCAACTTTCGAAAGGTGGGAAAGATGGTGGAAACGTTAAATTTATGGTGAAGAGGATATAACCATATATACTTAGTAAAGTGATATACAAAAATGACATAAAATCTAAATTTGTCAAAAGATAGGATTGAAGTAGGACCCCAAACATTGGTATAAATAATTCAAATGGTTTAGATGAGGAAATGGAAGATGAGCCAAAGGGCTATCGATGACTTTTATTACTAAGACATACATCACAATGCATTATAGAACTATTTATAGAACTATTAGATTTAAAAATAGAAATAGAGTAATAATAAAGTAATTTATGCTAAATAAGGGACGAGGGATAACCAAGACGACGATGTCATACATCAATTGGAGTCGCAACGAAAGAATGAATAGTGGGCTGGGTTATTTATGGAGCTGATGGTCATTCGTAAATATTACCTCTATTCGGGCCTTAGACCAATGATGTCCCCGTACTTAAGTCCTTAATAAGAAAGGAATTAGGAAAAAATTCAATTGAAGTATTGTTATATTTATAAAATTGAGAAACATAAATGAGGTTGCATTTAATATGAGAGGCGCATAAAACATCATCGAGTGTAAATATAGTAGAATCCGAATTAAACGTTGTGGAACCAGTATGAGTTATAGAAAGTCCTTTACCATCACCGATTATGATATCTTCATCGTCGTGAAGAGACAAATTCTAAAGATCAACGGTGATGTGATGAGAGGCGCTAGAGTCGACAATCTAGTTGGACTGGCTAGTCATCGGAGTAGTTAGAAGATTTACCTGAGGCTAGTGTGATAGTGTAGGGAGGCGGGGTTGAGACCGATAAACTTTAGTTGAGTGTCTGATTTTATCACACAGTTGACAGACAACCCATCTTTATTGGCTTAGTGGGGTAGAATGCCAAGACAGATGATTATTGGAGTTGTCACTTTACGAGAAGTTATGATTAGGAGGATAGGGGGGTTTCGCATGGGACCCATGGGATCAAGATGTGTATTGGCCAAACCTTTGGAGATGTTTGTAAGGTACTGAGTACCCTTCCGCTTAGACTTGTGATTGACTTGAACTATGATAGTCGGTCCGGGTAGCTAGTCCTTACGCTTCAAATATGTCTCATAATAAATCAACTTATTATAGAGGTCTTCGAATGATACTGGCATGTCGCGTGCCCGAATTACAGTTGTCAATCCCTTGTAATTGTTTTCGAGACCATTAAAGGTATGGATGATAATCTCTTCGTCACATAGGGAATGACCTATCAAAGCCAAATCATCGATGATAACTTTGATATTTTATAGATAATCAGTGATAGTACTACTCTCTTGTTTTGTCACTATTAGCTTGGACAAAAGACTGAGCTTGTGAGTACGTAAATGATTTACCAAGGTTGTTTGTAGTTTAGACCACGTTTCGACAGCAGTCCCACATGAAGATATCAATGGAGCGATGAATCCAATAATTGAGGCTTGAATAGCTTAGAGAATAAGATGATCTTGACGCAACCACAATTTGTGAGCTGGATTTGGTATTGGACTGGATTCTCTGAGGATTTTGATCATTGGCGGATAACTGAAGGAGCCGTCAACGTAGCCTAACAAGTCGTATCCAAATAAGAGATTAGAAAATTGAGCCCGCCAGGATGCATAATTACCACTTTTGATAACTTAAAAGGGATTAGCGTGGCAACATTGATGAAGATAAGCCCTGTAGGAGAAATACTATGAGTCCCTGCATAAATAGTAACTCGAATATTAGAAGAAGAAAATGAAGACATCCCAGACTTTTTTTTGTTTTTTTTTTATTTTTTAAATAGTGATCTTCACAGAAGATGGAGGAGGGAGAGAGGAGGCTTGGGAGAAGAGCAAATTGTTGCTGTTGCGATAGAGAGGGCTGCTGCAGCTGCTACGGTAGAGAGGACTGTTGTGGCTGCTACGGTAGAGAGGACTGCTAAGGCAGAGGAAGCTACTATGGTAGAGGAAGTTGTTGCGGCTGTTGTGGGCCGGGAAGTGATTATGGAGATGTTGCAGCATCCTTGGGATGTTAGAGGCTGTAGCAGAGGAGACTACTGCGACTTCGAGCCAACTGGAGCCCGTAGGGGTGAAGAGAGGAGGAAGTATGGAAGAATGAAGCTCGTCCCAGTTCCTTCGTTCCTAGAGGAGGATCGTTGAAGAAGAATTGCAATCGGTGCAGTTCAAAGAGTAATGGCAAAGGAGGGTTGGTTGTAACCAGTGTAGATCGGTCGACGGCCAAGAACTGGTAATCGTCCTAGTTCCTTCATTCCTGGAGGAGGATCGTTGAAGAAGAACTACAATCGATGCAGTTCAGAGAGCAATGGGTGACCAAAAAGGGCGATAACACCCGCCACCTTGTACGCCAGCTGCTCCCGTAGGAAGGCTTCTACGGCAACTACGTGTACCCCATGGAATCCAGATGAGCATTGGGACCACACAAGGAGAAGATGTCCGCCATGCAAGGAGAAGACGGGAGAGTAGGCAACTGTGCCTCTCTATGTTATGCATGAGTTGCAGCCGTAGAGGCAGAAAAAAGATAGGAAAACCGGGAGAAGAGGAGGAGGAAGAGTAGAAGAAGGATTTGGGATTAAAACTTCTATAGATCAAAATATTTGAAAGGCAAGTATTCTAATCCAATTCTGCTATAATTTTATCTTTGCTTTTGCCTTGACTATAAGAAAATTTAAATAGTTCTAGCCTTGCAAATATCAAGATTCTGACTCTTCTATCTTGTTTTAGCTATAAATCTCTGCACTGATTTTTAATTGAGACAAAACTTATTTAATATGAATATAGATTTATAAAATTTTCTTTTAATAGCTTATTTGAAGGATTTGGAGTCAATTTGCTATCCCAAACATCTAAATGAATCAACCCTATAAATTCAGTAAAAAGGGATTGAAGTTTTTGATCTCTTAATACTAAACTACTTATAACTCCCTGTTGGAAACTCTAATTTATACAAAATATACTATAACATCCCATTAGTCCCACATCGGAAGTGGGGAATGTGTATGATTAGCTTATAAGGGCCTGATGAGTGTACTACGTTACCTTCCGCTTAAGCATTTTGGTCCGTGGTTGCAAGGACCAAAATGGAGTTATTGGCTAGTTAGCTCATCAGACCCAGGTCGTGACATTTGGTATCAGAGCCGACCTAGCATTTAGGCAGGGTGAGAGGGCTCGAGTAGAAAAGGGCTAGCTGTTAATCCTCACATGTACTATGCTAGGGTTCGATCTGGGTTATATGTCGGGCCTTGACGAGGTACTACGTTACCTCCCGCTTAAGCATTTTGGTCCGTGGTTGCAAGGACAAAAATGGAGTTATTGGCCAGTTAGCTCATCAGACCCGGGTCGTGACACATACTTTGTTGAAAACTAGACTCATAGATCTATCTTTTAGTGCTTAACTTGAAATAGTTAGAGTTTAATAACTTACCTAATCATCTATTGAATTCGATCCTATAGAGTTTGCAAAAACAGAGATTTTGTACTCTGACCTTTGGTTACCGAACTATTTGTAACTCTCTATTTGGAAAGTTCAATTCATATAAAACTTATTTTATCTAAAAGTAAATTGAAATATCTTTCCAATGATAACTTTCTTGAGTAAATTAGAGTATGATTAATAGTTTGAATTATTTATACAATGTTCCTCGTAGAATCTACTTGAATAGAACTTTCGTTAAATATACTTATACTAGTTTTATCTCTTTAGACATTGAATTCATTTAGCATTCTTTCTTCAATTGAGATATATATGATTGCTATATGCTCTTGCTCTAATTTTTTTTTCAAATTTGAATATATTTGTGAAAGATTATGTTTGCATTGTATTGACTCATAAATGCACATGTATGTTTTGTTATTTCGTATGTCCTTCCTGCTAGTTATAGGTACCCTATAAGCCAATTACGTGAGTAATAACATGTGTGATATGATATGCATTCATTTTGCTTATTATATTATTTGATATTTTATCACTTTATCTTGTATGCTGCGTATATTGTGATGTTCGTGGATCTGTGTAATGAGAATCAGATTACGATGAGATTATGATAATAATACTGATTCGCATTTAAACATAGACCATAAATAATCCCAGGTATTTATTACTCTAAAGGGACATCGAGATAACTAGGCAGACTAATATATTGTATACACATCTATACGATGAAGGCGATTGATCTCATAGCTGCTCGTGTGGGGACACTAGGAATACAATGTAGGTGCTCATTGGAGAATGAATTAACTAATTAATTCGCTTACGGAATGTTGGATGGTTGATGTTGCCTCATTATCAAATAGTAATTTCATCATCTTAGTGGTGTATCTGATCCTTAGACTTGAAATACTAAGGACGTCCTATATGAGTATTCCACTCTTTGATATTAGACTTATAGGTTTGCAAGTTTCAGATCTAACACAACCAGTTATCGGGAGTGACAATCAATCTTACAAGAGCTATTGAGTGTCAATAGAGGATCATTCGTTCTTTGTATCATGAGAGAAATATCTTATATATTCTTGTTTAAACAAATCCTTGGCTAGGGTCATTTGGATTAAGAGAAAAAGAGTACTCTGAGAGAATATGATTAAAGTGAGACTCGAGTAAAAACTGTATGGGCTTGATAGCACCATACCCGATATACAGTCTCTAGGATATTAGATAAATAATGGACTATATATACACAATAACTGAGGGCAGACATGTCTAATAGATTAGATTCTCCTATATCGTTTTGGGACTACGACATAGGGGTCTAGTATGTCCGTAGTCAATGAGTCAAGTGAGTTCTTATGAAAATAATAATTCACTGAGCCAAAAGGAGTTTTGACAAGTATATGACTCATGATAACTCGATATTGGGCCTAGAGGGTCACATACATATGGTAGGTGTTGCGATGAGTAGAGGTTCGAATGTGAAATATCTACCGGAGGCCCTATCTTATTGGAAATCCAATAATCCCATGAATTATTGGATCCTATATATGAGATCCAATAAGAGCTAATGAGAGATTATTGGATATAAATCCACTAATCTAAGATGCTTATATAGTTGGATGAGGATACAGTACCCAAAAGGGTAGAATCCATTAGGGTTAAGTTGATAGAGGACCTCTATAAATATGAGGGAACCAAAGGTCTATAAGCTAGTCCTTATTGGTTGCCACCTTCTATTCTCCTTTCCCCGTATCTTCCTCAGCCAGCAAGTATAGATATTTGGATAGCGATTTAAGAAGCGTCTTCGTAGCCCCTATCGTATGGAGAACCGTTAGAGAGGATATTTGACCTCCTTCATCCTCTCTCAGAGATTTGTAGTATTTTAGAGATATACGATCTCCCTAATTAACACAACTATCTCACATGTAGTTTTAAGTTTTGCGAGTTTTTACGCACCAATCTTCGTATGATGATGAATACCTTTTTGGGAAATCTAGGATTTTTGTATTTTGTTCTTCCGTTGCGCATGAGATGTCACCCCTAGATTTTTCTACACTTTCGATATGTGCCAATTTTATTATTCATAATGTCCTTTTATACTTTGGTATTTGTGGGATAACGTGAACCTTTGCTAAAAATTAAAAAGAAAGTTATGCTCTGTTGGGGCCCTTTTGACTTCACCCATATGTGGGTGGATGGAGCTCCTTATGACACCCCCCAAATCGGTAATATTATAATTGAACAATACATTCCAGGATCCAAACACATATTTGAGGATACTAAGAAAATATTTAAGTCATTCATATCTATAATTCTATACTTCATAAAACCTATGCAGTTTAAAATCATATACCACATCACTCGATGAATCATAAAATCTGAAACTAACTCACTAAGACAATAGCCACCCCATAAATCTATAAGTGTGGGATTCTACATAATTACAAAACTAATATTTACTACATGTTTCATATTATTGTGCAAATTAACTTAACATTTCAAAGTCTTAAACATGAGAGGTTATTTTAACTTTTATCGTAAGTTCAGATTTACCATCAATATTTTATTAGACACAAAGTATACTTATACAACAAAAACATATCATTCACTAAAGTTTTACCTAAAGTCTTCTAGCTTTCCACTACCTTAGCCCAATTTAAACATTCTAACGAGCAACAATCTATCCTAAAAAATTTATATAGCAACGAGATGAGCATATAAAGCTCAGTAAGCAACTAACAAATTCATGGTGAAAGAGGATATTTTCAAATAAATAAGTTACTAAATACAATGTAAGGATACAAGAGTTTATAGATAGCCACTTAACGAATGCAAAATTACAATATCATCTCACTTGAAGCATATTTTGTTCATAATAATTGAGTAAAAATTAGTTGGAGCAAATCATTGATGTAAGGAGCATTTCGGGGCATATTAATGGCCTATAAAATGTTTCAAAGTATATCAATGGCGGATGAAATATTTCAGAAAATATCAATGACGTATGAAACATTTCGTAGTATATCAATAGCATATGAAACATTTTAGAGCATAACAATGGTGGATGAAATATTTCAAAGCATATCAATGGTGGATTAAATATTTCAAAACATATCAATGGCGTATGAAATGCTTCAGAATATATTAATGGCATATGAAGCATTTTGAAGTATATCAATGGCAGACGAAATATTTTGGAGCATATCAATGGTATATGAGATATTTCGAAGCATATCAATAGCATATGAAATATTTCAGAATATATCAATGACATATGAAATATTTCGGAGTAAATCAATAGCGTATAAAATGTTTCGGAGCATATCAATAACAAATGAAACATTTCGGAGTATATAAATGACATAGGAAGCATTTCAGAGCATATCAAAGAACAAATACAAAATAGAAGCTCAAACGTCGCATTTGACGTTACATACATTTCATTCTTATCCAAAGCACATAACCAAAGCTTTGGATATCATATCAAACACATAGATGGTGAAGTGGGATCATAACATAATATAGTCCATCCATTTTTGAATGACCATCAAACGTAATCTAGAGCATCGCAAGCTCTAGGCACACATTCTTTACCATTTCTGGCAAAGGTCCAAATAATCCATTTATCATTTCTAGTAAAGTTTCATATTATCTCACAAACACCATAGTACAGAAGGGTATTGTGAATGATAAATTGGGACATATCGAAAACGCATGCGGAACAATAGAATGCATGTGTCTATACGAAACATTGCGATATAAACATGAACTTTATATAATAGATTCAGGTATGCAAATAACTGAAGGACAAAAGTATATAGGATTTTAAAGCAATAATATAAAGCTCAACTGAAGTAAAAAAATTTAGTTGAAATAAATTTCCAAAGAGATAAAACAAGAATAAGCGAAATCAATCAAAGCTCGATTCTGATAGAATTTGAGAGGCATATTTCATAAATTATTGGATAACTAATTATATTCTAATTTATATAAAATATAGGTCATTTGAAAGATGTATCAATCTAGTTTTAGATAAATCATGTTTTGTATGAATAGGAGTTTCCAACAAGGAGTTATAACTAATTTAGTAACCAAAGGTCAGAGAACATTATCTCTATTTTGCAGAATTCATATAGTTGATTAGAACATATGATTTAATAGGCATTTATACTCCAAATCTTTCAAATCAGATATGCACAAAAAGGTTTATGAGTCTAGCCTATGATAAATCATGTTTTGTATAAATCAGAGTTTTTAATAGAGAATTATAAGCAAGAGAGCACTGAAATGTCAAAACCAACAATCTTTGTTTTACAAATTTCATAGGGTCAGTTGAAATAATAGTTTGGATAGGTAAATAGACTCCAAATTTACCATTTTGATGTCAAAAGAAAGAGCTTTGAGTCATTTTTGGATGAATTTATTTCTCCTAAATCTAAAATTGGTGCATAAAGTTATGGCTAGAATAATATAGAAAGGTCAAATCTCAAAAAAAATTTATATTTATAGTTTTATTCCTAATCGATAGAAATATGATGTATGAAGCCAAAATCTTCCAAAGTTTTTAGAATTAAGATGAAATCAAAGATCAATATTTTTGTAGGAAGGAGTTAGAACACTTGCTTTGCATCAAGCCAAATCAAAGCTTTCTTCCTACTTCAATTTATCTTCCCTTCTCTTCTCAATCCTATGTTGGATGTAGCAGGTTTTTCTCCTTTAGTTTCTCCTCTAATGGATTAGATTTGGCTAATATAAGAATTGCAAGATGGCAAGGAAAGAGGCTTATGTGTCATCTATAGAATAAACTTATGTGGCACCAACCTTAGGTTAGCTAATGACACATACGCATTATTTAAAAAAAAAAACCTAATATGAATCTTTCATAAATTATATTATATTTTTAATATTTATATTTAGGTCCCTACATTACAAATAGACCATTATATTTTAAAAATGATGGATGTTACACTCCCAAACATGAAAAAAATCTATCTAGTGGTCATCCAGAAATAAATGAATCATATTTTGTCTATGATCCTACTTCATCTTCTATGTGTTTGATATGATATCCAAATTTTGGTTATGCGTTTTTATGTGTGCTTTGGATAAAAATGGAATAAATGCAACGTCAAATACGATATTTAAGCTTTTGTTTCATATTTATTCTTTCATATGCTCCAAAACATTTTATATATCATTAATATGCTCCAAAATATTTTATATGCCATTGATATTCTCCGAAACATTTCATACGCCATTGATGTGCTTGGAAATATTTCATACGCCAACGATATGCTCCAAAACATTTCATACACTATTAATATGCTCCGAAACATTTTATATGCCATTGATATATTTCAAAATATTTCATATGGTATTGATATGCTCTGAAATGCTTCTACATCATTAATATGCTTCAATTATTTTTAACTCCATTTGTTATAATCCAAATATATTTTGAATGAAATGACAATTATGATTCTGCATCTAATGATATGATATCTATGAACTCTTATATACTTATATACTTGCCTTGCATTTTTATACCAAGCTTACTTAAAACTTCTCCTATTGTCCTTAATATGTTTATTACTTGCTCAGTAGCTCATTACGTTGCTATATATAAATTTTTTAGGTTAGCTTATCACATACTAAGATGTTTGAATTGAGTTAAGGTAATAGAAAGTTATTCAGATTTTGGATAAGTCTTTTTTGGTTGATATATTATGATTATTGTATAAGCATATATTTTGTATGTAATAATGTTGTCAACTCATTTGAATTGATATATCATATAAAAATTTTAAAAGACCTATCATATTTGAATTTTTGGAATGTTAAGTTTAGCCTATAATTATATGAACTTACGGTAAATGGTTAGAGTTCTGATACTATAAACTCTTATGCTTGTGAATTCATAAGTGTGGTTAATGTTTTATTAATTGGTATCTCTTTTTTTATTATTGACTCCATGATATAATTATTTTAAAAATAATAAAAATATAATTTTACTAAATATAATCTCTTAATTACTAATTATATTCTTTATTTCTCACAATCCCTTGATTGGTTTGGAACATGACAGCTCATATTATTATGTCTTTCAAGCTATTACATAAACACTTCAAATATCATCTTTTAGGTTTACAATACTCTATCTCTTAAGTCCTAAAAATATTAAATCAATTTAATAAATACAAAAAAAAATATTTTTTTTACCTTCTTCTCTTTAATATTTATTAAATGATAAATTAAAAATATTTATAGAGGAATATTTAAAAAATAATAAAAATTTTAGAAGTAGAATTATAATGGGATTGCCAATTTAAACTTCCTAAAAATGATCATTATGGTTTTTATTCGATAAATTGCCTTCAATCAAAACTGTAGAAGTGTCAAAAAAAAAAAATCCCAATCCCATCACCATCCAGATGATGCGTTCTCCCCGCATCTTGAGGCGGGTACCTCCACAATCGTCGTTTGTCCCTTAGGTGACTCCCGAGGAGGAGAGAGCGTCAGCAAGAGTGAGTGCCTGCCGCTGCTGCCGACCCGAGAATCGCCGGTGGGTGATCATCGCGGCATAGAAGCGGAAGACATACATTCAGGGAATGTCGGAGGAGAAGCCGCCGGATTGGCTGCCGGACGGATGGATCATGGAGGTCCGGAGGGGGAAGAAGGGCTTCACCTATCGAGTAACCCCACCACTTCTCTCCTTTCTTGAACGGATCTTTTTCCTGTTCTAGCCGTTCATCTGGTGATACTATGTAATTTTCATCTTCTGTTTGTTCCTCTTCCGCGGTCATCTCGGTTTGCTCCTGAATCCGGTTCTTTACTCGTCGGTTTTGGTGAGGAAGGGCTACGTGACGGGAATCGTTGCAAAAACCTCTTCTATTCTGAACGATCAATAATAGCTGACTGGTAGCCACAATTGTTGCAGGAAGATGAAGTCAGGAAGTTCGTTGCTTCACTCTGGCCTAACAACTTCCACTCTTTAGCTTATTACCAGTTTGAGAAGGATTCCAAATTAAGTGCAGTTGTACTTAGAATTTGTGTGGTTGAACTGAATTAAGTATCTACTTCACATTGGGCACTTGTTAAAGATAGTTTAGTGTTAACTTTGTGTTACTAAAAGCACACAGTCAATATTCATGACTTTTAACCACTGTTTCATCGTGATCTCAGATATCATAAATAAGATTTCAAATATTTGGTTGATTTGCTAACCATAGTTGGAGAGACGATCAAATAAATGATTTCCTGCAGGGATTTAGTGTCAGTTATAATTTCAGTTTCAACTCCAAGGAAAGAGTTTCCATTGCACAATTTTGCAAATTTGTTGGTTTTCACAGCTTTGGAGGTTCTTGATTGATCTGAATTGAGATTGGCAGTTTCCCCAAGAAAGGGTCACTGAAAAGAGATCTCAATGTAAAGAAATTAATGGGATTGGTGCTTATTTTTATGGTTTCTGAAATTTGGTGGTTTTGATCAAGCCTGCTAATGATTTCAGTGGTTTTGACTTTTGAGCAAACGAGAGTTTCTAATTCGGACTGAGAAATGTTGATTCATTTCACTTGATTCAGTTTCTGGTTAAAGCTCAAACGCTCGTTTTTTTCTCTGGAATCTTAGTGGTGTTGAAAATCATCAATTTGGATGGCTCAATTTGACAGTATAATAGGCTTTATGGCATATCCATGTATACTTTGCATGTGAAACCCATATGATTAATTTAGCCATCATGAAAACTTGGAAATATTATATTTGAAGGTCATGTATGCCATATGCATATCTTGCTAACTTGGTAATACTATATTTGAACTTGTGCTGAAAGACACCAACATCTTGGTCTATTCTTGTTGTATGTAAGGTCCAGTCTGTAACATGAATTGACATGTTTAACGAATCAAGCCATAAAAAAAGAGGACAGAACTGAACATAAGAGGTGTTGAAAATTTAGTGAAAACCCTTCTTTGGAAACTTCAAACCTTAGGTTCTATTTTAAAACTCTCAATGTTAGGTTGGTCATATAAGTAAGAAGACACGATGGTTTTTGTGGAAGTAGCTTGATCTGTTTTGCTAAATGGGCTACTCTTAGCAAACATTGTTTTGGAAAAAATCATAAGGAATCCACCTGCTCATTGAAACATCTAATTTTCTTTTCTGATCTTGTCACAAAACAGACTACAGTTAATCATGAACCATTGAATTTCTTTTTTTACTATTGGATACATTTCAAGATGGTTCAGCTGTTGCAACATGCTTGCATAAACTGGATCTTCGATGTTAATAAATAGATGATCATCAATACCTGCCATTTTTCATAATGGAACAACTTATTTGCATTATCACTTTCATGTAGTATATTGTGACTGATGACTCAGTCCCTGCATCAAAAAATCTGTCCTGCTTTATTGACTATGAGATATTACTGGTAACTCAATATATGCCAAAATGACCTGCATTCAGGTTCACATCTTGGTTAATTTTTCAAAATTAGAACTTGCAATTATACACCACAAAATCTCTATGCATATGATTGGCTTCAGTTATTTTTTTCGATGGTCTATTAATTATAGCAGAATCATCCAAACACCTTTTCCCTTTACAGGTTAATTTTAGCTCTTTGCTTGCTTTTCCCATCTTCCACATCAAATGCAGACATTCATTTGTGATGGTGGTTTTTCCTTTCTGGTTTTAGACACGGCATAGGATTTTAACTACATGTTCATGGCTACTATGCTAAAGTCAAGGAATATTGTCATCCCAGTCATAATTTAGTTCTATTTATTCAGGCAGTACAACTGGTTCTTCTTGATATGAAAAATTACTATAAGAAAGGTAACTTCTAAGCATGCATCTTCTAATAGCCTTTATTTAATAAGGTTAGAAAGCATGACTCAATATTTAATGTGCTATTTCCATTTCCATCGAATCGTGTTCTTTATTGCAGTTCTTTTCATCCCCTTTTACTCAAATGCTCATAATGATAGTCATTTTTTGTATTATTGATATTCCTTATATGTACTTGAAGATTTATATGTGCTCCTTATGCTGATTTTTTGTGAAATGAAGAACATGCCGTAGGTTGTGACTGAAAAAGGAATCCCTGTAAGCATGACAAGCAAGCCTTTGATTTTTGTTTTCTATTGCAGTATTACACATTTTCCATATCTGAGTACACATTCTGTTCAAAAGAGAAAGTTATCCACTATCTCAACATTGTAGCAGCTGCATTGTAATCACATCAAATATTTAAGTTAGGAATTGATTTTCTTTCCTTACTTGTTATTATAATTTAAGGAAATCTTAATCTACTTCCTTGTTTGTTGATATTAATTAAGGAAATAACTAGTAAGTATTCCAAATATGTTGATATCATATTTGTTAGTATATTAAATGAAAATAATTTATATTAAATAAATACGAAAATTAAAATTTATTTCCCTCCTCCTATTTAAAGGGAGGGATTTCTCTCCTTCGTTCCTCACCTAGTCGAGCCTGACAGCGGGAGGAACGAGGAGTTACACCCTATTGATAAGAGAACGAGGAGTTACACCCTGTTGACAAGAGGTAGGTTTCCCTGCCTTTCTTAAATTTAAAAGTTTTAGTTTTTATTTTAATTCTTTGAATGTTGAAAGCTTTATTATTACATTAAAGTTATTTATCAATTCTTTAAATGTTAAATTTTTTTATTATTATTACATTAAAGTAATCGCTTGTATAATGTTGACCCATGATTAAGTTTTTATTGTAGATTTAAAGATGTTAAAAATTTATATGTTTTATCTGATATTTCCTGATATTATTGTTTATCCTTAATCTTATCTGGATTAAAATATATTAGATTAAAATATGTTATCTAAAATCTTTTGTGATATTATTAATTTGAAATTTAAAATATGCTATTCTGAATGATTTAGAATTTGACTAGAATATGTTGAAATTTTATATGTATTGAAAGCATAATTTTTATGTGAATTTAGAAGGTTATTTCATTATATTAAAGTTTGTCTTTTAATGTATTATGATTTCCATTCAAATTAGAATGTTATTTCCTTGTTTTAAAGCTTATCTCCTTATCTATCATTCAATGCGTTATTATGTTTTTTGTTTATATTGCTAATTAATATATGCTGCGGTATGAAATTATATATTATTTGGATTGAAATTGCTCACAGGCCAGGCCCAACCCATAGGTCAGGCCACAGCCTATTGGTTAGGCCTAATCAGATTAGGCCCAGCCCGTAGGCCAGGCCCAACCCACGGATCAGGCCTTGGCCCGTAGGCTAACCCAGCCTAACCATCATAGGCGGTCACATGTGATGCACATGACCAGTCCATGGGCCAAGGCTGGGCCAGCTTTGTGTGATGCATGCCCAGTCATGTATAATGCACATGACTAGTAGATGAGCTGGCTTAATCTAGCTCAATATTATTGTTGGATTTGAGCCCAAGTATTGATTGAACTAAACTAGGCTTGATTAGTCTAGATCAATTCAGGGTGATTCCAAATTGATTGACTTATTCAAGTTAGTTTAACCAAAATTGAACCTAATCTAATCCAAATTATACTAGTCTAGGGTGGTTCCAGACCAGTTAAATAAGGATCAGAGATCGGTTCAGTTAGGTCCTAGTAAATTGAGTTCAATTGGATCAATTGAACTAGAGTTCAAGTCAATTGAGGGCTAATTTATATTATTTGGTATTGATGATATTTGAAAGAAATGTTTAAATGTATTATTTCATCCCTATATGGACATGACTAGTGTGAGATTATGTTATTTCCCTGCCAAGGGCAGGTAGGGCGATTCCCTTCGGGGATTAGCGGGCCGTCAGACGTGGTGGTTGGACGGTTCCTCTATCCGCTGTTGGGAGGAACGTGTCCCCACTTTGGCGGGTGTCGGACACCACTCCATCCGCTGTTGGGAGTGTGATATGAGTCTGCCTCCATCCGCTGTTGGGAGAACACAAACTCATCCCGTAGGATAAAGCCTCTCCATCCGCTGTTGGGGGAGTGCTCCTTCGGGTATTTGATATACGCCAATGGGATGATTGATTGAATTTTGGTCATGTATTTATCTTGATTTGACTTTTGGGGTTCCTACTCAGCGTTGCTGAATTTTCTTTGTTTTTGATTTTCAGAGCAGCCTCCCTCTAGTACTAAATCAGATTCCAATGGAGAGCGGACCTTTCTCTACCGCTAGGTAGAGCCACTTGGATGACTCTTGAAGTTAACATCACTATGTTTACTTTTCTATTTGTAATTTGATGAATAAATGAATTGTAATAAATGGTTATAGATGATGAATAAAGTGATGTTTATCTATTTGGCCTATGTGGAAATAAATAAAAATAAATAAAAAAATTCAGGATGTGACATCTTTTTATGGTATCAGAGCATGGTCTAGGGCTTGTAGGTGTATTAGGTCCCTTGATTAACTTTAATCGATGATTGTTTTTAACCTATTATCGGAGTAATAGAGTCAATTCTAGAGATTAGTGGTCCTGTCACTCGTGGTGCTCATGGTTGCAATGCTATTGGTTTACGCGCTCGGAGAGGTGTTCAAACAAATAATAACTTGGAAGCTCCACGCATCGTAGAGCAAACCTAGTCCTCTCGTACACCTATCACTAATTATGGGCCAATTTCTCCGACTTCGCAGAATGCCCCTCATGCCCCATCACCCGTCAATGCTCAAGATGACGTACACGGAGTCCTCAATGCTATTAGGGGATACTTTGAGCATCAGGAAGAACGAGATGAAATTCCACGAGGTAGGAATAATACCTTAGATCACTTTAAGAGATTGGGACCACCAATTTTTAGGGCAAGCTAGATCCAATCTTTGCTGAACGTTGGATTCGTCAAGTGGAAAAGACATTCGAAGCTATCAAATGTAGGGAAAATCAAAAAGTGTCTTTCGCTTCTTTCATTTTGGAAGGGAAGGCAGACACTTTGTGGACCTAAAAACGGAGGATATTAGAGGCAGGAGGTAATGTGGTAACTTAGGAGCAGTTTAAAGATGCATTTTATGAGTAGTTCTTTCCTGATTCAATTCGCTTTGAGAAACAACAAGAGTTCCTTAGCATCCACCAAGGAAATAGAACTGTAATGGAATATGATCATCATTTCACTGAGTTGGCTCAGTTCTCTCCATATATTGCTTTTAATGAATGTCCAAGAGCTTTTGGAAAAGGGTTTTATTCGACCCAGTATATCACTTTGGGGTGCCCCTGTCCTATTTGTGAAGAAGAAAGATGGATCTATGCGACTATGCATCGATTATAGACAACTCAACCAAGTGACCATAAAGAATAAATATCCTCTTCCCCGAATAGATGACCTGTTTGATCAACTTCAAGGTACTCGGGTATACTCAAAGATTGATTTGAGATCCGGGTATCATCAACTGAAGATAAGGGAAGGAGACATACATGAGACATATAAAAAACTGTCTTTAGAACAAGATATGGTCATTATGAATTCTTAGTAATGCCTTTTGGACTCACAAATGCACCAGCTGCCTTCATGGATCTTATGAATAGGGTGTTCCACTCATATCTTGATAAATTTGTAATTGTGTTCATTGATGATATCCTGATCTACTCCAAAAGCATAGCAGAGCATGAACACCATCTTAAGATAGTTCTGGAAGTCCTAAGGCAAGAGAAACTATATGCCAAGTTAAGCAAGTGCAACTTCTGGCTCAATGAAATTATGTTTCTCGGTCATGTAATTTCGAGCGCTGGTATATCTGTTGACCCTCACAAGATTGAAGCTGTGATAAAATGGAAGCAGCCTTCTAATGTTTCAGAGATTAGAAGCTTCTTGGGTTTGGCTGGATACTATAGAAGATTCGTAGAAGGTTTTTCAAAAATAGCAACACCATTGACCAAGTAGACACAAAAGAATATAAAATTCATATGAGATGATAAATGTCAACAAAGTTTTCAAGAATTGAAGAAGAAATTAACCAGTGCTCCTATCTTAGTGATTCCTTCAGGGGGAGAAGGTTTTGTAGTGTATAGTGATGCCTCTCTACAAGGGCTTGGTTGCGTTCTAATGCAAAGCGAGAGGGTAGTTACTTATGCATCGAGGCAATTAAAGCCTCATGAAAAGAACTATCCTACTCATGACTTAGAGCTAGCAACTATCATTTTTACACTGAAAATTTGGAGGCATTATCTCTATGGACAGACTTTCGAAATCTTCACAGATCATTAGAGTCTCAAATATATTTTCACACAGAAAGATTTAAATATGAGACAAAGAAGGTGGTTGGACTTTCTAAAGGATTATGATTTTAATATCAACTACCATCTTAGGAAAGCTAATGTAGTTGCTGATGCCTTAAGCAGAAATACCTATAGTCTTGTAGCCTATATGAATATTCAAAAGAATTCTATGATGACAGAGTTAGCAGACTTAAAACTTAAACTTTTATCGGAGACAAATAAAGGTTTTTTTGTGTGTTTGATGGCATAATCATTTTTGGTGGAAAAGGTTAAAGAAGGTCAAAAGGAAGATACATATCTTCAAATGATAGTTAAGGAAATAGCTCAAGGATCTAGACCTAAATTCCTTCAAGCCGAAGATGGTTCTATTACATTCCACAATCGACTTTGTGTTCCTGAAAACCATCCAGTAAAGATGCAATTATTAGAGGAGGCACATAGATCAAAATTTAATATCCATCCCGGGACTACTAAGATGTATCGAGATTTACGCCAAAACTATTGGTGGCGTAGTATGAAGAGAGATATAATAGAGTTTGTTTCTAAATGTTTAATATGCCAACAGGTGAAGATAGAACATCGAGTACCTGCGGGAAAGTTGCAAAGGATTTCGATTCCTGAATGGAAGTGGGAGCAAGTCACTATGGATTTTGTGACAGGATTACCCAAGACTGTGAAAGGATATGATGGAATTTGGGTAATAGTAGACAGACTTACTAAATCTACTCACTTCCTCCCTATTAACAAAAAGTATTCATTGGATAAACTAGCAAGCTTATATATTAAGGAAATTATTCAATATCATGGGGTGCCAGTTAGCATTATCTCATATAGAGATCCAAGATTCACCTCTAAGTTTTGGGGAAGTCTACAAAAATCTTTGGGCACACAGTTAAAGTTTAGTACAGCCTTTCACCCCCAAACTGATGGTCAATCTGAAAGGACAATACAAACTCTTGAAGATCTCTTAAGAGCATGTACTTTAGACTTTGGTGGGAGTTGGGATATGCACTTACATCTAATTGAGTTTTCTTATAATAATAGTTACCACTCTAGTATACAGATGGCTCCATTTGAAGCTCTTTATGGAAGAAAGTGCAGATCACCTGTATATTGGGATGAGGTAGGAGAACGGAAACTTTTGGGGCCTTAATTAATTCAAAAAAATGCTGTTAATATTCGAATTATACGCCAAAGATTATTAACAGCTCAAAGTCGTCAGAAAAGTTATGCAGATCGAAGGCGAAGAGATTTAGAGTTCGAAGTTGGTGAGCACGTCTTCTTAAAGGTATCGCCAACCAAGGGAGTTATGAGGTTTGGTCAAAGGGAAAGTTAGCCCCAAGATTTATTGGCCCATTTGAGATCTTACAAAAGGTTGGGCCTGTAGCATACAGATTGGCATTGCCCCCGGCTTTGGCTAGCATCCATTATGTATTCCACATGTCAATGCTTCGAAGATATATCAGGGATCCATCACATGTCATATCTTACCAACCTCTACAATTACGAGATGATGCCACTTTTAGAGAACAACTAACCCAGATCTTGGAAAGAAAAGAACATGTTCGAAGGAACAAAATTATACCTTTGGTAAAGATTTGTTGGCAACACCATTCAGACCAAGAGGCAAGATGGGAAAGAGAAGAAAATATACGAGAGCAGTATCCTCATCTATTCTATTAAGGTAAGCTAAATTTTGGGACCAAATTTCCTATAGGAGGGGAGAAATGTAATCACATCAAATATTTAAGTTAGGAATTAATTTTCTTTCCTTACTTGTTATTATAATTTAAGGAAATCTTAATCTACTTCCTTGTTTGTTGATATGAATTAAGGAAATAACTAGTAAGTATTCCAAATATGATGATATCATATTTGTTAGTATATTAAATGGAAATAATTTATATTAAATAAATATGAAAATTAAAATTTATTTCCCTTAATAGAGGCTCACCTCCTCCTATTTAAAGGGAGGGATTTCTCTTCTTCGTTCCTCACCTAATCGAGCATGACAGCGGGAGAACGAGGAGTTACACCCTGTTGACAAGAGAACGAGGAGTTACACCCTATTGACAAGAGATATGTTTCCCTGCCTTTCTTAAATTTAAAAGTTTTAGTTTTTATTTTGATTCTTTGAATGTTGAAAGCTTTATTATTACATTAAAGTTATTTATCAATTCTTTAAATGTTAAATATTTTTTTTTATTACATTAAAGTAATCGCTTGTATAATGTTGACCCATGATTAAGTTTTTATTGTAGATTTAAAGATGTTAAAAATTTATATGTTTTATCTGATATTTCCTGATATTATTGTTTATCCTTAATCTTATCTGGATTAAAATATTATTAGATTAAAATATGTTATCTAAAATCTTTTGTGATATTCATTAATTTGAAATTTAAAATATGCTATTCTGAATGATTTAGAATTTGACTAGAATATGTTGAAATTTTATATGTATTGAAAGCATGATTTTTATGTGAATTTAGAAGGTTATTTCATTATATTAAAGTTTATGTCTTTTAATGTATTATGATTTCCATTCAAATTAGAATGTTATTTCCTTGTTTTAAAGCTTATCTCCTTGTCTATCATTCAATGCGTTATTATGTTTTTTGTTTATATTACTAATGAATATATGTTGCGGTATGAAATTATATATTATTTGGATTGAAATTGCTCACAGGCCAGGCCCAACCCATAGGTCAGGCCATTGCCTATTGGTTAGGCCTAATCAGATTAGGCCCAGCCCGTAGGCCAGGCCCAACCCACGGATCAGGCCTTGGCCCGTAGGCTAACCCAGCCTAACCATCATATGCGGTCACATGCGATGCACATGACCAGTCCATGGGCCAAGGCTGGGCCAGCTTTGTGTGATGCATGCCCAGTCATGTATAATGCACATGACTAGTAGATGAGCTGGCTTAATCTAGCTCAATATTATTGTTGGATTTGAGCCCAAGTATTGATTGAACTAAACTAGGCTTGATTAGTCTAGATCAATTCAGGGTGTTTCTAAATTGATTAACTTATTCAAGTTAGTTTAACCTAAATTGAACCTAACCTAATCTAATCCAAATTATACTAGTCTAGGGTGGTTCCAAACCAGTTAAATAAGGATCAGAGATCGGTTTAGTTAGGTCCTAGTAAATTGAGTTCAATTGGATCAATTGAACTAGAGTTCAAGTCAATTGAGAGCTAATTTATATTATTTGGTATTGATGATATTTAAAAGAAATGTTTAAATGTGTTATTTCATCCCTATATGGATATGACTAGTGTGAGATTATGTTATTTCCCTGCCAAGGGCAGGTAGGGCGATTCCCTTCGGGGATTAGCGGGCCGTCAGACGTGGCGGTTGGACGGTTCCTCCATCCGCTGTTGGGAGGAACGTGTCCCCACTTTGACAGGTGTGGGACACCACTCCATCCGCTGTTGGGAGTGTGATATGAGTTTGCCTCCATTCGCTGTTGGGAGAACACAAACTCATCCCGTAGGATAAAGCCTCTCCATCCGCTGTTGGGGGAGTGCTCCTTCGGGTATTTGATATACGCCAATGGGATGATTGATTGAATTTTGGTCATGTATTTATCTTGATTTGACTTTTGGGGTTTCTACTCAGCGTTGCTGAATTTCTTTGTTTTTGATTTTCAGAGCAGCCTCCCTCTAGTACTAAATCAGATTCCAGTGGAGAGCGGACCTTCCTCTATCGCTAGGTAGAGCCACTTGGATGACTCTTGAAGTTAACATCACTATGTTTACTTTTCTATTTGTAATTTGATGAATAAATGAATTGTAATAAATGATTATAGATGATGAATAAAGTGATGTTTATCTATTTGGCCTATGTGAAAATAAATAAATAAAAATAAAAAAATTCAGGATGTGACATGCATCCCATGCATCTGGGGATACAGAATGTTTTGGAGATGAAGATCAGCAAGTAAGATCAGCATATTTGGGACTTATAATAATGTTTTGCTGATTTTATTGATTATTAGCTTGTACATAAAGTAAAAGATTCAACTCAAGTGGTTGCCTCGTGGGTGGATCATGGAGATTAGAACTCGAAAAATTGGTGCAGAAGCAGAAGAGAGATACAAGGTATCACATACATAATGAAGTTTAGTATCTATTTCGTTTTCTTTTGGAGCTGCATCTTTATCTTTAAGAGAGCATTTTATCTACTGCAACCTATAGTGTTTATTCTTATTCTATGTTTTGTAGTGTTGAAGAGGGATGGTTAAAGTGGAGAGTGGTGCCAGGAATGTTGTATGATTTTTGTGTGTGAAGTATATAAAAAGTCCATATATTTTGTAGATTTAAGTTGGCTAGCTAGAAAAAGATATATCCAAAAAGTTAATGTTATTTTTCTACCCTGCATGTACTTTTATTATTATATATGAAATATGATAATTAGGATATATGAACCTATATAAACATATGAAAGTATTGCTATATAATGGATATTTCTCAACAGCCTAAGGATGTAATGATTTTCCATTACCAGATATAGATGTAATATGGCATCTTCTCTATAAGTCTATATCCTGATTCTTCTTTTGGTAAGAAAGAGCAAAGGCTTATAAGACTTATATTACCCTTGAAATAGAAGATCTAGATTCATCAGCTTTGCAGATATCTAAATGAGGAGAAGAGAACTCATCAAGTTTCTCAAACCATACAAATTAGCAAGACAATTAACACATTAGTTTAGGAGGATAATCAGCATTTCCACTAGTTTCTCTATAGATATGCACAATTTGAGATTGATATATCACTTGAGCAAAATACTGATTATTAGCTCCACATTTTGATTCTTCACTTTCCAGAGACAGCTTGGATTAGGGGGTCTGATTCGATCATATTTTTCAGTTGATGCATATTTACTTCATAGATCCCTTCCATTGTAGCAATGGCCTCTGCATCTGTAGCCACATCTCCTTAAGATCTGAATTACACCTGCACAAGAATGCCAAACTAGTCAGAATGTAGCCCACACAAACCTAAGCCCATTAGGGTCAAGAAACCATACATCAATTTTGTTCAAGCGAGAGGCTCCAAATGGGGCTTTATCCCTGTGAGTCTTAGTGGCAAATGATAGAAGTATTCAGAAGCAAGACCATGTTTGTGAAATTTCTTAATCTGCCATTCTTATCTGCTATATCTTTTCGGCACCACTATTTGGTTATGTATTTGCTAGATTTTTATAGGTGATTGAACTTTCGTGTTGAACTCAGGTTGTCCATCTGGTTTGTAGAATTGATTTATTTTCTCTCAAATACAGGCAGGTCTTTGCTATGTCCACTTGGTTTGTAGTTTGATAAATTATAGTCTAGTTGTACTTTCTTCCTAGGAATACTTATCATGCTCATTGTTCAAGAACATCTGCTATAGGATGTTTAGCATGATGAGATGAGTGTATTTCTAGAGTTGAGCATATTTTCGTAAATTTTGTGGTATATGCAGCAGATTTGGGTGTAAAATCATAGGGTTTGGAAGTTATGCAGATGAATAGTGGCGATATAAAATTTAAGAAAATAGGTAGTGTGAATGAATAGCCAGCCGATTTTTGTTCTTTTGAGAGAACATTACTTCACAATGAATTTTTGATGTATGATGAACAAAGATTGAACCTCGTGCATATGGAAATCCTAGAAACTTCTTATCCTGGATGCATTAGAAAGAATGTGATATAGATATACTGATAAATAGTTGATATATTTGTAAAATTCTGAATTTTTGAATGGCAATCAAAAGGGTGTTTACATGAATTGTATGCTTGTATCATTTTAGTGCTACTTGCATCAATCGACTGGAACTGTTTTCTATTCAAAGGAAGAAGTACTTCAGTTTATTGAGGCAGGTAATGCATGTGGTCCCCCCACGTCCTCTTGGAAGAGATGCTGCAGGAATAAATCTGGTGACCTTGTATGGGTTTTGTTGAAACTCTTTTATTGCACCCTATATCTCATGCCTATCCTTGCTAAAATTCACTGCAATTGATGATTGATAGAAATCTAATTCTTCTTTTTCCAAATAGGTCTTATACCGAATTGAATATTCGCCAGATGGTTTACCTGCTGGATGAATCAAAGAAATCAGATTCAGAAGGAACAAGGATAAGAAGAGCCCAACCAAACAGGATGCAGTATGTACATTGAAAATAAGTCCATGTTGTTTACAAAACTTTAGGTACTAACTTGTTGTCTTTATGGTAAATAATACTTTTTATGATCAGTAATCTGTTTCAAGTAATTAAGTTATATTTTCATTGCTCAACATTGTGCTGCTTGAATACTAGAATTTTCATGTTCTTGTCCATGGATAAATCTAAAAATCTTCCAAACTGTTAAATGTTGAAAAAAACTACTGGGGAAATGCAAGGAAATATTTATTAGCTGGTACTTTTTCTGAGATTTATCACCAAAAAGTGGATTAACAGTATTCGTGTGTTTTTGCTGATAAAATGTGTGGCAGCACTGCTAAGTGCAGACAGCCTTTAAATAATCCCTTGAATATGGAGCTTCCTATGGGCTCTGCAAAATATAGCTGACAAAACAAGTTAAATCTAAGTCAGTGTGTATTTGAAAATTCATGCCATGTTGTAAGAGAAGTCTAATAGGAACTTGAAGTTTTGGCTTAGAAATGGAGCTGACCACTGAAGTTGTGCAGGTTTTTATCAAAGTGAAGAATTGCATCAGGAAGTATGTTTCTTTTTAAGGATTAATGTAAAAATTGTTTGGTTTCCTCAAAAGAAAGAGTAAGAAATCTCTGATATGCACCTTTGGATTGGTATCTTGCTTGTTTAGAGGCATGGTTTGGAGGGATTTTAAAGGTTGGGATTGGTTCTGGGAGGTTATTGGATTTAGTTCAGGTAAGATCTCCCATTTCTGTTTGCCATAGTGATATTTCACCATAGAATGATTTCAAAAACAGTTTTATAATGCAATAGGAATTTTAACCAAAGTAAAACAAGATAATTTTAAAAATTGTAAAATCATTGGTAGTCTAGGACAAAGAGCTTTGTAAAGACATATTGAAAAAATATATTACATTATTATATGACTGTTGATGAAACAATACATCAATGAGAGAGATTTGTTCAATTTCAATAAGTTCAAAAAATTCTTTTTTTATGGAAAGGAAGCTAAAACTGCATGATTTAATATTAGAGTGAACTCTAAGCAACATTCAGGTGTTATCAATAATTATCAATACAAGGCATGATAATTCTAGAATATTGAAACCAGAGAGCATTATCATCAAAATGCAAAAAGTATGTTGCTTGTATTAGAGGATTTTTCTTATTGTATAAATGATCCAAGGAGGCTCATAGTTACTGGAGGATTTAAGTCTCAAACAATTAAAATTTAAAGGGGGTGCATCGCAACAAGTGGCATGCAACACACGAGAGTTATGTGATCGGTGTAGATTCAATTAACCTGTGGTGCATTATATTTCTGCTAGAGTTAGAACTATTTAGCATCATATTAAAAACACTATTTAGCCTAGGTATCCATCAGTAAAACCTAGTTTAGCATAGGTTTGTCGTAATATATATATTTAAAATTTTAATATTCTAGAGTGCCTCTCTTCGCTTAGATTAGTGCCTAGGTGAGCGGTTAAGATCTCGAACATTTTGGGACTTTGGTGCTTATCACTTTTAGTAATCAATTCAGTTTAGATCAGTTGATCCAATGTGATTCCACCCAAGAGTGGTAGATCTTTGTTAGAATGCATAAGATAACAATTTGGGTGCTTTTTTTTTGTAACACTTCAATTAGTCTCACAGAAGTGGGCAAGCCTAAGATTAACTTATAAGGGTCTAATGAATGTACTACTATCAATTTCAGTTTAAGCATTTTGAATAGTGGTTTGAGTCAAACGAAGTTAATAGACCAATTAGCTCATTAGGCTCGAGTCATAACATTTGGTAATAGAGTTTAGGCATGGTGAGGGGGTTTGAGTAGGAAAGGACTATCCGTGGATAGAGTTAGAAGACTCGTTACGATGTGAAGCCACCACTATGCTATACCTTGCATGCACCATGCTAAGATTTGATTTGAGCTATATTGGACCTTAACGAGGACGTCAAGCCTTTGAGTGGGGAAAATTATAACATTTCAATTAGTCTCACATATAAAGATTTGATGAGTATACTATTATCAACTTCAAGTTAAATATTTTGATAAGTTATTTGGGTCAAACGAAATTGATAGGCCAATTAACCTATCAGACCACTTTTTTTTTTAAACAACATCTCTAATTATATATATATATATATATATATATATATATATATATATATATATATATATATAAAAGTCATTGATTTACCATAGTGTATTTCTCTTGCATGGATGGTTGTGATCCCAGCAATCTCGAGTCTCTAAAAATGCTTGTTACCATTATTTATTTACTCAGATAAGTAAAGATGCAAAACAGCCTATATAGTTTACTCCTTTTGTTCTCTGTTAAATTCCTTTTTTTGGTTTGGATTTAGAGTTCCTAATAGCAATGTTCAGCTTCAAGTTGTCGTGTTAGTTTAATCACAAAATGTAAAAATAAAGAAAACTGGAAAATATAAGAGAGGAAATCCTGCTGTATGTAAACTAAGGATTAAACTTGCTAGTAATGCTGACTAGTGCTAGTTGATGATGCAAAAGCACAGTATCAGCACATAGGTCTGTACTTTACGTTCTATACCTAGGATGATGCTGGACTAATACAGAAGCAACGGTGACAAGTGCAAGCCACTTACTAGAAGAAACAAAATAATCTAAGAAAAGCATAAATTATACCACTCAATAGTAATACAGGTCGAAAAGCAATTAAGCACCACACTGATTCAGGTCATTTTTCCCACCTGCACTGATCTCATGTTCCATGCTTTGATGAAAGGGTTCATTCTACCATCAGTCTATGTTCCAGCCCTTCTTCACATAGGAGGCATAGGAGAACTGATCACTAATTTTGTTTACTCATTCTTTGAAACATATTTTCATTGTAACATACAATTTGAGGCAACTTTAAACTAAGCTTCGGCACAAACAATAAATCTCATTGTCTAATATCGAATACGACATGATTCATTAGGATAAAATGCTAGTCATATATGCCCTGCAAGTCAATCACGTGAATGATAACACGTGTGACTTGACACGCAGTCTTTTGGCTTATTATATTTTGATATTTATCATTTTATATTAACTATATATATATATATATTATGATTTCTTTGAATATGTGCAATGAGAATCAGATCATGATAAGATCATGATAATAAGACCGATTCACCTTTAAACACATATTCTAAATAATCTGAGTCATAGGTTACTCGAGAGGGACATCGAGATAACCGAACAGATTTATGTGTTGTATACATGTCCATATGATAGATGTAGTTGGTCTCATAGCTGCTCGTGTGGGGACACTAGGGATACAATACAAGTGCTCATTGGGGAATGAGTTCATTGATTTATCCGCTTACAGAATACTGGATGGTTGATGATGTCTTATTATTAGACAGTGATTCCATGGTCCTAGTAGTGTATCTGGTCCTTAGACTTGAGACACCAAAGATGTCCTGTATAAGTGCTCTATTCTTTGATACCGGACTTATATGTTTAGATATCCCAGATCTAGCACAGCTAGTCTTTGGGAGTGATAGTCAACCTTACGAGAGCTATTGAGTGTCGATAGAGGATCATCTACTCTCGGTGTCATAAGAGAAATATCTCATATGTTCTTGCTCAAACAAATCCCTAGTCAGGGTCATTCGGATTGAGAGAGAAAGAGTTCTCCGGAAGAATCCGATTAGAGCGAGACTCAAGTAGAAATCATATGGGTCTGACAGCACCATGCCCGGTATACAGTATCTGGGATATTAGATGGAAGAGGGACTATAGGTATACAGTAACTGAGGACAGACAAGTCCAATGGATTGGATTCCCTTGTATCGTTTGGGGATTGCGGCGTAGTGGCCTAGTATGTCCGCAGTCGATGAGTCGAGTGAATTATTATGGATATAATAATTCATTGAGTCAAAAGAAGTTCTAGCAGGTATGACTCACGGTCAGCTCGATATTGGGCCTAGAGGGTCACACATATTTGGTAGGCATTGCGATGAGTAGAGGTTCAGATATAAGATATCCGTTGTAGCTCCTATCTTATTGGATATCCAATAAGTCCTTAAATTATTAGATCCTACGGATGAGATCCAATAAGCACCAATAAGAGATTATTGGACAAAGATCCACTAATCTAAGAAGCTTGGGTAGTTAGATGGTGATCCAATACCTAATAGCGTAGGATCTATTAGGGTTAAGATGATAGAGGGACTTTATAAATATGAGGAAATCAGTGGTTCATATGCTAGAGCATTTGCTTGCCTCTCGTATTCTCCTCCCTCTCTCTATCTCAAAGGAAGCCTAGAGTTCTGAGGAGCATCATCGTAGCCCTGCTGTATAGATCACCGTTAGAGAGGAGGGCGCTTGACCTCCTTCACCCTCTCCTAGAGATCTACAGGGACATAGGGATATACGATCTCCTTAGGTAACACAATATATTCTATACACAGTTTTAAGTTTCATGAATTTTTGCACATTAATTTTTGCACGATGAACATCTTTTTAGGAAATTGAGGATTTTGTTTTCTGTTCTTCTGTTGCCCATGTGATGTCACCTCCAAGATTTCCCAATAGTGGTATCAGAGCTAGGTTGTTCGTACGAAAGATTAGTTTTGAACTACATGTATTGTATTTTGGAGAAACTTTTGACGTCAAAATCATTGACGCCAAAGCGAGAAAGGGCAGCAATAGTTACTGCCCTCGATCTGCGTACGTGCAGCCACCTACAACGATAGTCACAAGCAGGCAGCACAGCGTCGGCACAGCAGTCGGCACATGCACAGGCGCGATGCCTACAACAGTCAGCCGGTGGCCTACTTGCAACAAGCTTGCAGCCGGTGGAGCGGCGCCTACGTGTCACAGACAAGCTTCTAAACAGGATGTTTGATGTAATGCTTATGTATATCCATGTCTTTTGGTATGTTCATGCTTTACACAGCATGTAGAGGGATGACCGAAGGCTTAATAGTCCCATTTTAGTTGGGTTTGGTGGTCGCTTTATGCTAGTAAATAAAGATTGTGTCATGTGGACACTTGTGAGAGATTTTCGGTCTGTAATGGATCATTTTGACCCTTTGTTGTGCAATTGTTTAGAGCTTGTAAAGTATGTTTGTAATTTGCATTTATCTATGAAGTGTTTCCCGGAAATGTTTGCTTGTAGATCCCGAGTGAGGTGTTTTCTCTAACCTGTTTTCTCTTTTATGGGTCCTAAGGGATCATGAGAGGCTTTGGGGAGGTTGACCTTTACGGATGGATACGCAAGGATATCGCACGACTTAGGCAAAACCAGCTAAGTCCGTGACAGATGGTATCAGAGCGGGACAAGCACTCATAGAAATACTTGGCATGCAAATGTGAGGGACCTAGCGGGGCTGCGTTGAGAGCAGTCAGCACACGCACGACCATTTGGGAGAAAATGGGCATGGAGATGTAGGGAAAATGAGTCGCTCGAATGAACGAGCATCTAAGATTGGCATTCAGAGGAATGACCAACCCTTCGCATGAGAGGCACCATGAGAACAAGCAAGCTTGGAAGAATGTGGAGCGCACAAAGGTAGGGATGGTTGAGTTTGAGCTACGGCTCAACGTTGACAACTATACTTGATGGTGCTCAAGGTAAGCGAGGCGCTTGGTAAAGGATGAGACCATGCAAGGTGGAATGAGTTGCTCAGCAACCGAAAGAGTTGTGCAAAGCTTACAGAGGTGAGGGAAATTGCTAACTTGAAGAATTTGGTACTCATACATGGGCTTGTATACAGATGATGGAATGTTTGCGGCCATCCCAAGGCTACCGAAACTCGACGCCATGGAGCGTTGAAACTTTCTCTTCGGCATATGAAGGACACGTCCATAGGAGGCTGAAGTGTGAAGTGAGTTCAGCATGTTGCTAGGCCTTGAGTGGTGCAACGTGGGTTGTATTGACGTGGAGTCGCAATCTAGCAAGTGCGTTTGCAGGAGACAGAACAATGCATAGTTTGTTCAGCAAATCAGAGTAGTCCAAGGGGATGGTGGTCTCCAAAACAAAGAGAGATATTGCTCCAACGGGATAGTTATTCATGAGGGATAGATCCCGGTTTCTCCAGAGAGAGAATCATGTACAACAGACCGCACATGTTGAGGAGGAGTACCTCAACAAATAACAACTCCACGAAGCTCAATAGACCGAGCAAGTGGCAAGGAGTCGTCGCATGATCTCGCTTGAGAGAATGCATTGGTGGATGCATTGCGAGATCAAGTGGGGGAGCGACTTAAGGCAACACAAATGAAGGCACACTTAGAGTCGATATAGAGATCAGACTCAAGGGAGGGTTGACCCGTGGAATGGTGGGCGCGAGGGCCACCATCAACTCAATGCAATAACGAGGAGCGTAGCAACTTGGGTGTAACTTGGTGAAGTACTCAAGCCGCATGAAGGGAGCCAGCATAGAAGATAGAACATGGAGCAGAGGCACAATGCTTTCCTTGGACAGAGGTTAAGGACATGAACTCTTGCAAAGGTAAGAGCAGGATCATGTTGTTCCATGGGTCCTTCATTCTGACAAAGCGGACTCATCTTGTATGGTGCCAAAGACGAAGGGAGCTTCTAGGCACATGCACATTCTCTCAGAGAAGCATTTGATGGAGGAACTAAGGTGACTCAACTTGCAGAGGCGAAGTTGGGTTCAGAAGGCATTGGCACGGGGCAAGAGGACGCGGAGGCGGGTACTCTTAAAGAATATACCACAGTGTTGCCAATCAAGTTGCCAGGCAGAAAGCGGTGCTTAGCGGAGATTATGCTAGTAGGGACAGAGGCCCAGGATCGTGCACTAATTGCAGCGAAGTCGGTGGACTTCGGGAGCTACTAGGCAACGGATTGTCCTAAAATGGTGCTTCATCTACGTGTGACCCAAGAGTGGGTGGATGAAGGTCGATTGCCAAAGGAGCGAACAAAATCGAAGGTGAAAGAGACCCTGCGATATATTAGCAAAAGCCACATATGGAGGGATCACAAGTCGAGTTCATCCCATAAGGATCAGAATGCAATAGAGATGTCACTAGGAAGTGACATGATGTAGCGGATCGTGGTGGAACAGTTCATGACAATGCGATACACACAACATAGTCCCATAAGGGACTAGATCATATGGAGGTATGATCGGGAGCTACTGGAAGCTCCACTTCGGTGAACAACACAACGACAAAAAGGGCTATAGATTCAAGGAGTGAAGGCTCTAGTACCGTAGAGGTGGGTCTTCCATGCGTGCATCGAATTTTGCATTGGATGAAAGCCTTGGTCATCTGCATATGGGGCTGTGTTCCACCAAGGGAAAAGTTCGAATGCAAGTACCATCAGTCCTAGGGGAGGGACTTGATCATGCAGGGGTATGATCGAAGCAGCTAAAGAGTTGGACTGCTCCAAAGCCTATATTCACTTAAGGGAGCCCGGCAAGTCAGAGGACAAGGTCGAGTAAGCGAACGTTGCTACCAAGGAAGGTAAGGAGAATAGAATCGGTGTAAATGTTACAACGTGATGGCAGAGGCCATACATGGGAGTTATAGTCTGTCTTTCTATCGACCAAAGGGAGCTGCTTAGAGAATATAGAGGTGTTGAAGTAGGGGGTCGAAAGGGACGAGGAAGCGACGATGAGTCCAAAGGGACTTAGCTACCCCAAATCAAGCATAAATTAGAATAGAGGTGGACTCGGAGGAGTGCCACAGAGACATATCTACTGATCATGAAGAAAAGGGATACAGATGCGAGGCGACGGATAGAAGGGCCATGGGCATGACAGCGCCATGGTACCGTAGAGGTGGGACTTCTATGAAAGTCATTGATCCCTTGCTCTCATGGAGGGAGAGCGCTTGGTCGTTAAAGAGGCTAAGGAGGTGGAGAATGCAGAGGCAAACTCCAAGTACCAAGACAAGGCTAAAGGGTAGAGGCTAAAGAACTTCGTAAGACTTGTGTCAATGAGCTTCTCATCAAGATAGCCAAAAGTGAAGGACTTCGGGTCATACAAGAGTGCATGACCAAGGAACGAAGTAGGCAGTATGCGGTATTGTACCTTTGCTACTCAATGGAGTAGGCGGCAGGGTTGATGGAGAAGACGATACAATCCCAGAGGTGACCAAATTTATTAGAGAATTACTCCAAGTTGGGGTGAAAACTTCTTATATTCCAGAAGTTTAATAGCATTAAGAAGGTGAATCACAGTAACTAATTCAATGTAAGGAGTGCAAACACTTCAAGTGCTTCAGAAGTGTAAGCAAAGAGCAGGCAAAGGCCAGTAACCAGCTCGATGTATGGAGTACAACCTCAAGGAGGTGGGTGAAGTCAAATAACCTTTGCCTTCTCAACTCTTAAGAGAATGGGTGAAATCGAGTACCCCAATTCTCTTATCTATCTAATAGAGGAGCGTTGCACAAGTTCAAAGACCCTTCGAAGATAATGAAAAACAATAGTTGTCACATCCTCACCAATGATGATCAGTGCTACTGAGAGTAGATTATCTGCTTCGTTTCCCAATAGAATGCTAATTGAAAGCGGAAGTGATGCGAATCTACTTGGAAGTGACAACTAAATAAAAGAAGAGTCGATGGACATTTTGTGGAGGAAGGACCCAAAACTTCGAAAGTTTACGAGGCGATGCTCATTAAAGCTCCAACAAGCATCCACCTAGTTCAAGTAACATGTGGTATTTGAGAGACTAGCGCATAGAAAGGATGGTCTTTTCCTTCATCTAGAGGATCCGCAAGAATCAATAAAGATCAATACAACTCAACCAACCCCACACTAGAGTCAGAGTTATTGGCGAGTCGAAATAATATAGCGGATCGAAAGTTCAACTACTCAACAACAACCGCGAAGAGCAACTGGGAGCCAAGAGGCGCATTACAGCTGGAGTAGAAGATTAAAGACTTACCAAAGGCGAGGAGTTGCAATGTCGGCAAAGGCTTTGACGAGAACGTCGAAGGAATAAGTGGGGGAGAATGTCATGGACAAACTTCTAAATATGATGTTTGATGTAACGCTTATGTATGTCCATGTCTTTTGGTATGTTTATGCTTTGCACAACATGTAGAGGGATGACCGAAGGCTTAATAGTCCCATTTTAGTTGGGTTTGGTGGCCACTTTAAGCTTGTAAATAAATGTTGTGTCATATGGACACTTGTGAGAGATTTTCAGTATATAATGGACCATTTTGACCCTTTGTTGTGTAACTCTTCATAGCTTGTAAAGTCTGTTTATAATATGCATTGTCTATGAAATGTTTCCTGGAAATGTTTGCTTGTGGATCCCGAGTGAGGCGTTTTATCTAACCCTTTGCAGACGGACACGCAAGGGTGCCGCACGACTTAGACAAAACCAGCTAAGTCTGTGACATGCAGGCAACCTGCTCACAAAGGCCAGCGGTGCCTGCGGGTAGCTTGCCTGCAAGGGCAGGCAACGCTTATGGGCAACCTGCCCGCAAGAGCCGACGACGCTTGCGGGTGGCGCTTGCGACCGGACTACCTGCAAGGGTGGGTACCGCCTACAAGCGCACCCGCGTCACCCAAAAGAGGGGCACCGCCCACGGGCAAGGGCGGCGAGCTTGCGCCCCCGTCGCACAAGCCACTGCCGGTAGGGTGGCAATGGCCGCAGGCAGCAAGGGAAAGGGAGAAAGAAGGTTAGGGTTTTTTTGGGCAAAAAGATAGTTTTGCCCTTATGAATTTAAGAAATACTCATTCTATCCTTTTGTCCCAATTATAAAAATATCCTTCTGAATTCAAAAAATTTCCTACATGTCCCTAATTTCAAAAAATATTAATTAATTAAAAAGTTTAATTGATTATTATTTTATTATTATCTAGTAGTCCTATATAATAATAATTTATACATGTGATGTATGATATGTGGATGGATGATCATAGACCGTGTGATGTGTGTACTTGTAATTATTATTATTAGGGTCTATGAGCCTTCATTATATTTCTCATTTATTGTCGGGTCTGCGATGCATGGAGATGCGTCGAGATGCCGACTGAACCGACGAGGACGAGATGGACGATCATAGGGTATGAAGATGCACCGTTGTACACATAGATCTTGATGTGAGTGATTAGGCCCATTGACTCAGGCTTGATCACATTAGGTTGTGGTCCATGATCATCTGGTTTGATTGCTTATACACCTACTAGATATGTATATATATTTGCATGCGATGTAAATATATATTATATATGTATATGTGTGATATATCATATTAGGAGACCAAATCATAGAAACCCCTCTCTCGATAACATTAAGTCAGTAAACGTGAGACAATTAGATTGACCCATGTGACCTTCTATCATTATAAGTAGGGACCAAATCCCAATGTAGGTTGAGTTGGTCGAGTCCCTCGAGGCTCACTTATATCGCGATTCGCTATCTTGCCTATGACATAGAGATGTCACTGGTGACCTGAGGATATAGTATGCTTGGTCGAGTCCCTCGAGGGTATATCATCGAATCAGACTCATCTTGTAATGATGATGTTGACTTAACCGAATATCATGGTTGGTCGAGTCTCTCAAGACCATGGTGATTCGAAGGCCGAAAAGGACGAGAATCACAATGAGTTGTGATCGGCAAGAGTTGCCTACCTTTCGGGCATAGTGTGAATGGTCGAGTCCCTCGAGGTTATATTAAGACGCTGATTAGATCTCGATCCTCACTAGAAGTCTATCGGAGACTTCCATTTCATGTGTTGAGGGTGTCGTGTGAGTCACTAGTAAAATAGTGGGAGCAGATTAAGATAGAAGTTCATATCTTGATTATTTATTTTTTTATAAAATATGTATGTTATTTATTTCTATTGCATCTTTATTTTTAGAAAATGTCGCTTTCAAATCCCTTACGTGACATACTTGATGTCAACCGTCTCACTGCTCCAAATTATATGGATTGGCTCTGCAACTTGAGAATTATTCTCATGGCGGAGAAAATCGTATATGTCCTTGATACAGTGATGCTTACGCTTGAGGAATGGGCAAGCGAGGATGAGATCACTCGCTATGTAAAGTACACTGATGACTCCACTCTTGCTTAGTGTTATATGTTGGGTTCCATGACTCTTGAGTTATAGAGACAACATGAAAAGATGGATGCCAGATCCATTCTCCTACATGTCCACAAACTGTTTGAGGAACAGGAAATGACTCAGCGATATGAGATATCCAAGAGCCTCTTTTGTGCTAGGATGACTGAGGGGACACCAGTTCAGAACCATGTCCTAAAGATGATTGAGTGGATAGAGAAACTCATAGGTCTAGGAATGGTCCTAGAGGATAACTTGTGTATGGACATTGTACCTCAATCCATACCAAATTTCTTTTTACAGTTCATAATGAATTTTAATATGAACAAACTTGAGGTGACTCTCCTAGAGCTCCTCAATATGTTGACAGAGGCAGAAAGCACTATAAAAAAGGAGAAGCCAGTTCTCTACACTAATGAGACTAGAAAGAAAAGAAAAACAAAAAAGTCCCTTAAGAAGTGCAAGGGCAAGGGCAGACTAGGTAAAGCAAATATTGCTAAGAAAGACCCGGTAAATGACAAAGGCCAGTGCTTCCACTATGGTAAAGATGGGCACTAGAAGAGGAACTGCAAAGAGTACCTTGCATAGATAGTGAAATAAAAGCTTGGAGAAGCTTCAAGTACATTCATGATCAGTCTTCATTTGTCAGACTCTTATGATAACACATAGGTATTGGATACCGGTAGTGCTTATTGTTGAATCTCGTATTTTGATGATGAAGCTACTTGATATATGTTTATGATTTAATCTGCGGTTTGAGTGACGCAGGATGCTTCGATTAGGATGAGACAATTAAAGCAGAAAAATCATGTTGTGCCGAAGGAACATGTCAAAAGATTGGACGTCGAGCCGATGGATCGGTCAACGTATCGACAGAAGGCTTCGGGCCGTGGACTCGAGCATCGGGCCAAGAAGAGCGGGTATTGTGCCAAGGATATCGGAGTTGCAGAGTCAACTGGCCGATTGGGCAATAGGCTGCAGGAGAGGACGATGCGCCGAAGAATCGGACGAAGCGTCGAGGGGCTAATGACATGCCGGACAACTTGGTTAATTGCTTAGGATTAATTGTCTCGATCGAAGTTTTATTTTAATTGTGCAGGATTAACTATGATAACGATGAAGACATAAAGGGAAACAAAGTGTCGGAGTCAAGCGCGAAGGATTTGTTGCAAGTTCGAGAGTTCGACGGAAGTCCGAAGGTTCGTCGGGAATGCTACCGGAACTAGCCGAGAATGAGTTGGGAGCTTGCCGAAGGGTTTTTCGGAAGCTCGTCGGAAGGTTCGTTGAAAGTTCGCGGAGCTCGCCGAGAAAGATCGGAGCTTGCCGAAGAAGCTCGTTGGAACTCGCTAAGTTCAAATCGTGAAGTCTAGGAGCTTGCCGGGAGTCCGCAGAATGGTTTCCGAGAGTTCATCGGAAGACCGCTGGAAGTTTGTCGGAAGCTCGCCAGAAGAAGTCTTGACTTGCGGACTTTGTAATAGCTTAGAAAATGTCTTTAAATTCATAGTTAGCACGTTAATTAGGGTTAGGATTAGGTGTTAATCCTATAACCCAAGTAGGGGCCAATTAGGCCCAAGTTCAGACTGGTTTGGGCCAAGTTTGGAGCCCAACCAAGTGAGCTGAAATAGTGAAAGAGATGGCACCGCCAGGGTTGGAGGTGGCACCGCCCAGGAGAGGATCTCCCAGCGAAGCTGGGCGGTGCAACCACCCCAGGTAGGAGGTGGCACCGCTTGGGCTCAGTCTCCAAGCCAGACTCAGGCGGTGCAACCGCCCCTGACAGAGAAGTGCAACCGCCTGGGCTCAGCCTCCGAGCTCTGCCAGGCGGTGCAACCTCTCTAGTCAGGAGGTGCAACCGCCTGATCCCGGAATTCTGGGATTTGATGGTTTTGAGCTCCAAATTTGAACTGGGTTGGGGCCTATAAATACCCCACCCATTCAGCACAGAAAGCACACAGACCTACACCGAATTCTTGATCTTTTCTGTGATTCTAAAAGCTCAAAATTGTTGTAAAGCCCAAAAGTTCTCCTCCCTCTGTTCTTCAAGTTTTGAGTTGTAAAAAGAGGAGAGAAAGGTTCTGTAAGGGTTGTCTCCTGAGCCCGTCAAAAGGAGTGAAACTGTATAAGGGCAGTTGGCCTTCGCCTATTGAAGGAAGGCCTCTAGTTGACGTCGGTGACCTCGTCGGTGGAGGAAGCCAAAAGTGGAGTAGGTCAAGACTGACCGAACCACTCTAAATCTCTGGTTTGCTTTTACTTTAAGCACTTTATCATTACTGCAAACCTCCTACATAGCTACTACCCTCTGCGCTTTTACGAACGAGTTTCTAAGTTCTGATCTTTCCGAATCTGCATTTAGACGTAAATCGGTGTTTTCGTACGATCATTACATTGCAGTTTATGTTTACGTTCTGATTCCATTTATAACTGCAAACTGTCTTCTGTGCTTTTACGAACAAGTTTCTAAGTTCAGATCTTTCCGAAACTACGTTTAGACGTAAACTGCGCTAACTGCGTTTAGACGTAAAACTGCGTTTAGACGCAAACTGCATTTAGACGTAAAACTGCATTTAGACGTAAACTGCGCAAACTGCATTTAGACGCAAACTGCGTTTAGACGTAAACTACGTTTAGACGTAAAACTGCGTAAACTAAGTTTAGACGTAAAACTGCGTTTAGACGCAAACTGCGTTTAGACGTAAAACTACGTTTAGACGTAAAACTGCGTTTAGACGCAAACTGTATTTAGACGCAAACTGCGTTTAGACGTAAACTGCGCTTAATCTTAAGTAATCTTAGAATCAACTTTTACATCGAAATCGTTTTTATCCGACGAACGCAGCTTTTATTTTTAAATCGCTAAAAGATTTTCGCTGCACTAATTCACCCCCCCCCCTCTTAGTGCTCTCGATCCTAACACTTATCATATTTACAATTCATTATAAGTTCTGGCAAGACTTAGGAGATTGGCGAGAGAAATATTGCATAATGGTTTGTTTATGCTAGACACTACTCCACATATCATGAATGTAGGTGTGTCCAAGAGGAAATGAGATGAGGTGAACAATGCATACCTATGGCATTATAAGCTAGGTCACATCCATAAGAGAAGGATTCAAAATTTACTAAAAGATGGATATATAGATCCATTCGATTATTAGTCATATGCAACTTGTGAGCATTGCCTTCGTGGAAAACTAACCAACTCTCCATTTAGTGGAACTAGAGAAAGAGCCACTAAGCTGTTGGAACTCATACATAGCGATGTATGTAGACCCATATCAACTCAAGTCATTGGTGTTTACTCCTACTTCATTACATTTACTGATGATTTCTGAAGGTATGGACATTGTACTTAATGAAGTACAAGTCCGAGGCCTTTGAGAAATTAAGAGAGTATAAGAATGAAGTGGAGAACCAAAGTGGAAAGAGTATCAAGACTTTTCGATCATATCAAGGAGATGAGTACTTAAGTACAGAGTTTACCCAATTCCTCAAGGACCATGAGATTCTATCCCAATGGACACCTCCTTATACACCTCAGCTCAATGGTGTATCTGAAAGGAGGAATTGTATGTTGTTAGACATGGTACGGTCCATTATGAGTTTCACTAACCTACCCATCTCATTCTAGGGATATGTCATAGAGACCACGGTTTACATTCTGAATAGAGTTCTAATTAAGTCGGTAGTGTCTACACCATATGTGATATGGAAAAGGAAAAAACTCGATCTTAATCTTAAGGTTATTAAGATTTGGGGCTACCTTGCCCGCGTTAAAAGATACAACCCCGATAAGTTGGAATCAAAGACGGAGCAGTGCAAGTTCGTGGGATACCCCAAGGAAACTTGTGGGTATTATTTCTATCATCTCGAGGACCAAAAGGTCTTTGTAGCTAAGAGAGTGACGTTTCTTAAGAAGGAGCACATTCTTGGCAGAGATAGTAGGAGCATGATAGAGTTGAGCGAGACCGAAGAACCTAGCTCAAGCACCACTCTAAAGCCCGAGTCTGTTCAAGTACCTAACACACAAGTTCCAATTTTACGTAGGTCCGGTAGAATATCTCATCCTCTTAAGAGATATGTGTAACATATTGGAGGAGAGGATGTTGAGGATATTAATCCTAAGACCTACGAGGAGGCTATTATGAGTATAGACTCTGGGAAGTGGTAAGAAGTCATGAATTATGAGATGGATTCCATGTACTCCAATAAGGTTTGGAACCTAGTTGATGCGCCCAAGGGTATTGTACCCATTGATTGCAAGTGGATCTTTAAGAAAAAGATCAGAGTAGATGGAAAGGTAGATACCTATAAAGCAAGGCTAGTGGCTAAGGGGTATTGTGAAAGGCAAGGTGCTGACTATGACGAAACATTCTCACCCGTAGCCTTGCTAAAATCCATCTGAATTCTATTGGCTATTGCAGCACACTATGATTATGAGATATGACAGATAGACGTGAAAACTACATTCCTCAATGGCAGCCTCGAGGAGGAGGTGTATATGATACAGCCCGAGGGATTCGTATCCAAAGACTACCTAGATAAGATGTGTAGGTTGCTTAGATCCATTTATGGACTAAAGCAAGCTTCCCGAAGTTGGAACATAAGATTTGATGAAGTAATCAGATCATATGACTTCGTTAAGAATGAAGATGAGCATTGTGTAAAGGAAGGTAAGTGGGAGCACTATCACCTTCTTGGTATTATATGTAGATGACATCTTAATCATTGGGAATGATGTAGGAATGTTGTCCATAATAAATATTTGGTTATCTAGACACTTCTCCATGAAGGACTTAGGGGAAGTATCATATATCTTGGGGATTCAGATCTATAGAGATAGATCCAAGAGGATGCTTGAATTGTCTCAGTCCAGGTACATAGACACCATTATCAAACGGTTTGGCATGAAAAATTTCAAGAGAGGTCTCAAACCGATGAGACGAGATATCGCTTTCTAGGACTATGTCCCCAAAGACTCTTGAAGAAAGGGCGAACATGGATAGGATACCCTATGCCTCAGCGATATGGTCTATCATGTATGTCATGCTATATACCAGGCCTGATATAGCGTATGCTCTGATTATCACAAGCAAGTGTCAAGCGGATCCAAGCTTGGAGCATTGGAAAGCAATAAAGTGTATCCTTAAGTACTTGAGAAGGACTAAGGATTTTTTACTAGTATATGGAGGTAGTAGCCTAAGGGTTGAAGGCTATATGGACTCGAGTTTTCAGTCCGATGTTGATGATAGTAAGTCGAATTCGGAGTATATGTACACCTTGAATGGAGAAGCAGTGTACTGGAAGAGTTCCAAGCATGATACTACTGCTAACTCGACCATAGAGGTGAAGTATATTGTTGCAGCAAAGGCAGCAAAGGAGAGAGTCTGGATGAAGAAGTTCATCACAGATCTAGGATTTGTGCCAAGTATCAAGGAGTTAATTCCCTTATATTACGATAACTACGGGGCGATTACTTAAATAAGGGAACCCGGGTCTCATCAGAAGTGTTATGAGAAGGTTCCAGCTTATTAGAAATATCATAACCCGAGGAGATGTAGTAGTGGAAAGAGTTCTATTCAAAGATAACATTAAATATCCACTAACAAATCGTTGTCTCAGATTGTCTTTAAGCGTCACAAGGGACTGATGGGGATCAGACACATAGGTGATTGGCTTTAGGTCAAATGGGAGATTGCTAGTCATATATGCCCTACAAGTCAATCACGTGAGTGATGACACATGTGACTTGACACACAGTCGTTTTGCTTATTATATTTTGACATTTATTACTTTATATTAACTATTGCATATATATATATATATATATATATTGTGATGTCCTTGGATCTGTGCAATGAGAATTTGATCGTGATGAGTTCATAATAATGAGACCAATTCATCTTTAAACACAGATCCTAAATAATCCGGGTCATAGGTTACTCGAGAGGGACATCGAAATAACCGGACATATTGGTGTGTTGTATACCCATCCATATGATTGTTGCAGTTGGTCTCATAGCTGCTCGTGTGGGGACATTAGGGATACAAAACAAGTGCTCATTGAGGAATGAGTTCACTGATTGATCCGCTTACAAAATACCAGATAGTTGATGATGTCTTATTGTCAGACAACGATTTCGTGGTCCTAACGGTGTATTTGGTCCTTAGACTTGAGACACCAAGGATGTCCTATATAAGTGCTTCACTCTTTGATATCAGATTTATAAGTTTGGATGTCTTAGACCTAGCACAGTTGGTCTTCAAGAGTGGTAGTCAACCTTACAAGGGCTATTGAGTGTCGATAGAGGATCATCCACTCTCAGTGTCATGAGAGGAATGTCTCATGTGTTCTTGCTCGGACAAATCCCTGGCCAGGGTCATTGGATTTAGAGAGAAAGAGTTTTCCGGGAGAATCTGATTAGAGCGATACTCGAGTAGAAATCATATGGGTCTGACAGCACCATACCCGGTAGACGATCTTTAGGATATTAGATGGATGAGAGACTATAGGTACATGGTAACTGAGGACAAACAAGTCCAATGGATTGGATTCCCCTGTATCGTCTAGGGACTACGACGTAATGGCCTAGTACGTTTGTAGTCGATTAGTCGAGTGAATTATTATGGAGATAATAATTCACTAAGCCAAAAGAAGTTTTGATAGGTATGACTCGCAATCAGCTCGATATTGGGCCTAGAGAGTCACACACATATGGTAGGCATTGCGATAAGTAGAGGTTCGGATATAGGATATTTATTGGAGCCAATATCTTATTGGATATCCAATAAGCCCCTAAATTATTGGATCCTATGGATGAGATCCAATAAGCATTCATAAGAGATTATTGGATAGAAATTTACTAATCTAAAGTCTTGGGTAGTTGGATGAAGATCCAATACCCAATATGGTAGAATCCATTAGGGTTAAGATGACAAAGGACCTCTATAAATAGGAGGGAATCAATGGTTCATAGGCTAAAGCCTTTGCTTGCCTCTCGTATTCTCCTCCCCCTCTCCACCTAATAGAAGGCCTGGAGTTTTGAGGAGCATCATCGTAGCCCTGATGTGTGGATCACCGCTAGAGAGGAGGGCACTTGACCTCTTTCACCCTCTCCTAAAGATCTGTAGGGACACAAGGATATATGACCTCCCTAGGTAGCACAATCTTTTCTATATGTAGTTTTAAGTTTCATGAATTTTTATGTACCAATTTTCGCACGACGATGAACTTCTTTTTGGAAAATTGGGGATTTTATTTTCTATTCTTCCGTTGCGCATGTGATGTCGCCCCCAAGATTTCCCAACATTAAGTTGATATGGAGCCTCTATAAATAGGAGGGAACCAAAGGTTCAAAGGTTAGAGCTTTTTTTGGTTATCATCTCCTATTCTCCTCTCTCCTTCTCTTCTTCAAATAGTAGGCTTCAAGATTTGAGGAGCATCGTTATAGTCTTGTAGTATGGATCACCACTAGAGAGGATGATGCTTGACCTCCATCATTGTCTTCTAAAGATCTACAGGAATTCAAGGATATACAATCTCCCTAGGTAACACAATATTTCATATATGCAAATTTAAGTCTCACGAATTTTATGCACCAATCTTACATGATGACGAACATATCTTTGAGAATTTTAGGGATTTTGTTTTATGTTCTTCCGCTACGCATGTGATGTCGCCCCCTAGATTTTCCTATATAAGCCCTTGAATTATTGGATCTTATATATGAGATCCAATAATAGCTAATAAGAGATTATTGGATAGAGATCCACTAATCTAATAGGCTTGGGTAGTTATATGAAGAACTAGTACCCAATATGATAGGATCCATTATGATTAAGTTGATATGGGGCATCTATAAATAAGAGATAATCAAATGGCCATAGATTGGGCATTCTTGGTTACCATCTCCTATTCTCCTCTCCCCTTCTTTTTCTCAACCGACAAGTATGGATATTTGGGCAGTGATTTGATAAGCGTCTTCGCAACCCCTACCATGTGAATCACCGCTAGAGAGGAGGACATTTGACCTCCTTCATCCTCTCTCACAGATTTGCAGGATTTTAGGGATATATGATATCCCTATGTAACACAACTATCTCACATGTGAGTTTCAGTTTTATGGGTTTTTATGCACCAACCTTCGCACGATGATGAACACCTTTGTAGGAAATCTAGGATTTTTGTTTTTTGTTCTTCCGCTGAGATGTTGCCCCTAGATTTTCCTACATTTCTGATATGCACCAATTTTATTATTCATAATGTTCTTTTGTATTCTGGTGTTTGTGGGATAATGTGAATCTTTGCTAGAAATGATAAAGGGAGTTATACTTAGAACCCGTGATGCTCTACCGAGGCCCTTCTGACTTCACCTAGACGTGGGTAGATGAAGCTCCTATACGTAGGAGACTTTTGTTTGATGGTCATCTAGAAATGGATGAACTATATTCTGTTTGTGATCCCATTTCACCTTCTATATGTTTGATATGATATACAAAGGTTTGGTTATGTGTTTTTATATGTGCTTTGGATAAGAATGAAATGAATGCAACGTCAAATACAACATTTGAGCTTTTATTTTATATTTGTTCTTTGATATGCTCCGAAACATTTCATACGCCATTGATATGCTCCAAAATGTTTCATATACCATTGATATGCTCCGAAACATTTCATACGCCATTGATCCAAAATATTTAATATGCCGTTAATATGCTATGAAACATTTCATATGTCATTGATATGCTTTGAAATATTTCATATGCTATTAATATGCCCCGAAATACTTCTTACATCATTAATATGCTTCAATTACTCTTTACTACATTTCTTATAAACCAAAAATATTTTGAATGAAATGACAATTACGATTATGCATCAAATGGGATAATATCTATGAACTCTTATATACTTACCTTGAATTTTGATACAAAGCTTACTTGAAACTTCTTCTCTTGTCTTGGATATGTTTGTTACTTACTCAGCTTTGTATCTCACTTCGTTGCTATATATAAATTTTTCAAGTTAACTTATCACAAATTAAAATATTTGAATTGGGCCGAGGCAATGGAAAGTTATTCAAATTTTGGACAAGTTTTTGTTGGTTGATATATTATGATTGTTGTATAAGTATATTTTATATGTAATGAAATGTTATCAATAAATTTGAATTGATATATCATATAAAAATTTTAAAAGATCCCTCACAATTGAAATTTTAGAATATTAAGTTTAGTTTACAATAATATGAACTTACGGTAAATGGTTGGAGTTCTAATTATATAAACTCTTATGCTTATGGATTTATAAGTATGGTTAGTGTTTTGTTAATTGGTTTGAGATTTTATAAAAGTTTGAGTGACGTATTATATGATTATAAATTACACAGGTTAGATGGATGTGAATTTTAACTCAAATATTTCTTAGTATCCTTAAATATTAGTTTGGATCTAGATTAGATTGTTGAGAAATTTTAATCTTATCGATTTAAGATAGGTTCACATTTCTTAAATATGATAATTCGGGGCATGATAACAATAATCATAAAATAGTTAATAAGTCGAGAATACCATCTAGTTAGAAGTTCTCTTTTTTTATGGAGAAGGAGGAGGGTTCCGGAATTTAACTTGAATTGATTTATTGATCCAAATTAATTAAAAAATTACAAGGATAAGGTTAATATTTATATAAAAAAATTCAAAGGAAAAACTATTATGAATGATATTATCTAATAATAAAATAAAAGAGATTGTTATTGGCAACTCTTTTTTTATTATTGACAACCTATGATATAATTATTTTAAAAACAATAAAATATAGTTTTATTAAATATAATATCTTAATTACTAATTATATAATTTATTTCTCACAATCCCTTGATTGGTTTGGAATATGACAGCTTATATTATTATATCTTTCAAACTATTACATAAACACTTAAAATATAATCTTTTAGGCTTACAATACTATACCTCTTAAGTCCTAAAATATTAAATCGATTTAATAAATATAAAAAATATTTTTTACCTTCTTCTCTTCAATCTTTATTAAATGATAAATTAAAAATATTTATAGAGAGATATTTCAAAAATATTAAAAATTTGAGAAGTAGAATTATAATGGGATTGCCAATTTAAACTTCCTAAAAATGATCATTATGGATTTTATTCGATAAATTAATTGCCTTCAATCAAAACTGTAAAAGTGTCAACAAAAAAAAAATCCCCAATTCCATCACCATCCTGATGCGTTCTCCCCGCATCTCGAGGCGGGTAGCTCCACAATTGTCATTGTCCCTTGGGTGACTCCCGAGGAGGAGAGAGCGTCAGCAAGAGTGAGTGCCTGCCGCTGCTGCCGACCCGAGAATCACCGGTGGGTGATCATCGCGGCATAGAAGCGGAATACATACATTCAGGGAATGTCGGAAGAGAAGCCGCCGGATTGGCTGCCGGACGGATGGATCATGGAGGTCCGCAGGGGGAAGAAGGGCTTCACTTATCGAGTAACGCAACCACTTCTCTCCTTTCTTGAACGGATCTTTTTCCTGTTCTAGCCGTTCATCTGGTGATACGATGTAATTTTCATCTTCTGTTTGTTCCTCTTCCGCGGTCTCTCGGTTTGCTCCTGAATCCGGTTCTTTACTCGTCGGTTTTTGTGAGGAAGGGCTACGTGACGGGAATCATTGCAAAAACCTCTTCTATTCTGAACGATCAGTAATAGCTGAATGGTAGCCACAATTTTTGCAGGAAGATGAAGTCAAGAAGTTCGTTGCTTCACTCTGGCCGAATAACTTCCACTCTTTAGCTTATTACCAGTTTGAGAAGGATTCCAAATTAAGTGCAGTTGTACTTAGAATTTGTGTGGCTGAACTGAATTAAGAATCTACTTCACATTGAGCACTTGTTAAAGATTGTTTAGTGTTAACTTTGTGTTACTAAAAGCACACAGTCAATATTCATGACTTTTAATCACTGTTTCATCGTGATCTCAGATATCATAAATAAGATTTCAAATATTTGGTTGATTTGCTAACCATACTTGGAGAGACGATCAAATAAATGATTTCCTGCAGGGATTTAGTGTCAGTTATAATTTCAGTTTCAACTCCAAGGAAAGAGTTTCCATTGCACAATTTTGCAAATTTGTTGGTTTTCACAGCTTTGGAAGTTCTTGATTGATCTGAATTGAGATTGGCAGTTTCCCCAAGAAAGGGTCACTGAAAAGAGATCTCAATGTTAAGAAATTAATGGGATTTGTGCTTATTTTTATGGTTTCTGAAATTTGATGGTTTTGATCGAGCCTGCTAATGATTTCAGTGGTTTTGACTTTTGAGCAAACGGGAGTTTCTAATTCGGACTGAGAAATGTTGATTCATTACACTTGATTCAGTTTCTGGTTAAAGCTCAAATGATCGTTTTTTTATCTGGAATCTTAGAGGTGTTGAAAATCATCAATTTGGATGGCTCAATTTGACAGTATAATAGGCTTTATGGCATATCCATGTATACTTTGCATGTGAAACCCATATGATTAATTTAGTCATCATGAAAACTTGGAAATATTATATTTGAAGGGCATTTATGCCATGTGCATATCATGCAAAGTTGGTAATACTATATTTGAACTTGTGCTGAAAGACACCAACATCTTGGTCTATTCTTGTTGTTTGTAAGGTCCAGTCTAAAACATGAATTGACATGTTTAACGAATCATGCCATAAAAAAAGAGGACAGAACTGAAAATGAGAGGTGTTGAAAATTTAGTGAAAACCCTTCTTTGGCAACTTCAAACCTTAGGTTCTATCTTAAAACTCTCAATGTTAGGTTGGTCATATAAGTAAGAAGACATGATGGTTTTTGTGGAAGTAGCTTGATCTGTTTTGCTAAATGGGCTACTCTTAGCAAACATTGTTTTGGAAAAAATCATAAGGAATCCACCTGTTCATTGAAACATCTAATTTTCTTTTCTGATCTTGTCACAAAACAGGCTACGGTTGATCATGAACCATTGAATTTCTTTTTTTACTATTGGATACATTTCAAGATGGTTCAGCCCTTTGGCTGTTGCAACATGCTTGCATAAACTGGATCTTTTATGTTAATAAATAGATGATCATCAATACCTGCCATTTTTCATAATGGAACAACTTATTTGCATCATCACTTTCATGTAGTATATTGTGACTGATGACTCGGTCCCTGCATCAAAAAATCTGTCCTGCTTTATTGACTGTGAGATGTTGCTGGTAATTCAATATATGCCGAAATGATCTGCATTCAGGTTCACATCTTGGTTAATTTTTTGAAATTAGAACTTGCAATTATACACCACAAGATCTCTATGCATATGGTTGGCTTCAGTTATTTTTTTTTATGGTCTATTAATTCATCCAAACATCTTTTCACTTTATAGGTTAATTTTAGCTCGTTGCTTGCTTTTCCCAACTTCCACATCAATTGCAGACATTCATTTGTGATGGTGGTTTTTCTTTTCTGATTTTAGACAGGGCATAGGATTTTAACTACATTTTCATGGCTACTATGCTAAAGTCAAGGAATATTGTCATCCCAGTCATAATTTAGTTCTATTTATTCAGGCAGTACAATTGGTTCTTCTTGATATGAAAAATTACTGGTTCTTCTTGATATTAAAAATTACTATCAGAAAGGTAACTTCTAAGCATGTGTTGAGAAAAACTATTATAGCGGAATATTTTTTTTTCCTTTTTGTGTATCAAAACGGGTTCCTTATTCAAAATACCAACTTGTTATCAAAAGAAAATATTAACCAGAGCAGCATAAACAGTAGAACAATAAATCAATCACAAAGTAAGACACTGAAATTTTTACGTGAAAAACCCAATGTGGGAAAAACCACGGGATCGTAGTCCACTTCAAACTTTCACTATCACCATCTTCAGAATAATCAAAGGATCACAATAACATCAAGAAGACAGATTTTGGCTTAACCATAACATATCATCATCACCACATATGGATTTCATAAAAGAAAAATTTTAGGTCTCACAAAGTGGGTATAGTAGGAAAGCACCTTAGATAGGATAAACTGTAGATCGGTACCATTATGATTGTAGAGCTTGTTGCAAAGATATTCACATAAAATTTGAACCAAAACCAATGAAGTTTAACTTCTCGATCATCTAGCAACAGCCCCAAAAATCTTAACTTTTTCTCTCCTTTTCTCTCTCCGTTCCTTTTCTCAGCACCGTCACTGTTCGCTGCATGCACGCCTCTGTTCGCTGCCCTCACTCATGTTGCGCACGCCTCTTTCCTTTTTTTTTTTTTAATACATCAGATTTGTGCTCGGTGCCCAAATCATCCGGTCCAAGCCCACATATGGGCTGGACCCAACAGCATGCATCTTCTAATAGCCTTTATTTAATAAGGTTAGAAAGCATGACTCGATATTTAATGTGCTATTTCCATTTCCATCGAACCGTGTTCTTTATTGCAGTTCTTTTCATCCCCTTTTACTCAAATGCTCCTAATGACAGCCATTTTTTGTATTATTGATATTCTTTATATGTCCTTGAAGATTTATATGTGCTCCTGATGCTGAATTTTTGTGAAATGAGGAGCATGCCGTAGGTTGTGAATGAAAAAAGAATCCCTGTAAGCATGACAAGCAAGCCTTTGATTTTTGTTTTCTATTGCAGTATTACACATGTCCCATATCTGAGTACACATTCTGTTCAAAAGAGGAAGTTATCCACTATCTCAACATTGTAGCAGCTGCATCCCATGCATCTGAGGATACAGAATGTTTTGGAGATGAAGATCAGCAAGTAAGAGTTCCTCTCTTCAAGTTTTTTGTGCTTTTAGTTGCATATTTGGGACTTATAATAATGTTTTGCTGATTTTATTGATTATTAGCTTGTACATAAAGTAAAAGATTCACTCAAGTGGTTGCCTCGTGGGTGGATCATGGAGATTAGAACTCGAAAATTTGGTGCAGAAGCAGAAGAGAGGTACAAGGTATCACAAACATAATGAAGTATAGTATCTATTTCGTTTTCTTTTGGAGCTGCATCTTTATCTTTATGAGATCATTTTATCTACTGCAACCTATAGTGTTTATTGTTATTCTATGTTTCGTAGAGTTGAAGAGGGATGGTTAAAGTGGAGACTGGTGCCAGGAATGTTGTATGATTTTTGTGTGTGAAGTATATAAAAGGTCCGCATATTTTGTAGATTTAAGTTGGCTAGCTAGAAAAAAGATATATCCAGAAAGTTAATGTTGTTGATGAGATGATGATGTTGAGACAGAGATGTGTGGGATCACTAGAAATGATTCAACAGAAGATATTTGCATTCATAAACTATTGGGACAGCCTCAAACAAGCATAAGTTGAGGGAAAACCATGTAAGGTAATCAGGACATGTTAAAGGAGACTTATGAGTGCAATCCTTAAGCAAGGTAAGCCATTTCAGATTAGCAGCACAAGGACAGGTAAAGAAAGTCCTGAGAAACATTGCTAAAGCCAATTACATCTATAGAGCTGGCCCTAAATTTTAATGGTTCATTTGACAATCGATATTGCTCTCAGCAAACCTTAATGGAAGAAAATGATCCATGCATCCAGTCCGAAATAGTTGGGAACTGTGGCTTCTTATTGTTCTTGCAAGAAAATTCATTTGGTATATATGTGGTAAACATTGGCATGCATCTTGTCAAGATGGTGTATGCACATATATATGAGTTTGCACCTTTATTTTTCCTACCCTGCATGTACTTTTATTATTATATATGAAAGTTGATAATTAGGATATATGAACATATATAAACATATGAAAGTATTGCTATATAATGGATATTTCTCAACAGTCTAAGGATATAATGATTTTCCATTACCAGATGTAGATGTAATATGGCATCCTCACTATAAGTCTATATCCTGATTCTTCTTTTGGTACGAAAGAGCAAAGGCTTATAAGCCTTATATTACCCTTGAAATAGAAGATCTAGATACATCAGCTTTGCATATATCTAAATGGGGAGAAGAGAACTCATCAAGTTTCTCAAACCATACAAATTAAATTAGCAAGACAATTAACACATTAGTTTAGGAGGATAATCAGCATATCCACTAGTTTCTCTATAGATATGCACAATTTGAGATTGACAAATCACTTGAGCAAAATTCTGATTGTTAGCTCCACATTTTGATTCTTCACTTTCCAGAGACAGCTTGGATTAGGGGGTCTGATTCAATCATATTTTTCAGTTGATGCATATTTACTTCATAGATCCCTTCCATTGTAGCAATGGCCTCTGCACCTGTAGCCACATCTCCTTAGATCTGAATCACACCTGCACAAGAATGCCAAACTAGTCAGAATGTAGCCCACACAAACCTAAGCCCATTAGGGTCAAGAAACCATACATCAATTTTGTTCAAGCGAGAGGCTCCAAATGGGGCTTTATCCCTGTGAGTCTTAGTAGCAAATGATAGAAGTATTCAGCAGCAAGACCATGTTTGTGAAATTTCTTAATCTGCCATTCTTATCTGCTATATCTTTTCGGCACCACTATTTGGTTATGTATTTGCTAGATTTTTATAGGTGATTGAACTTTCATGTTGAACTCAGGTTGTCCATCTGGTTTGTAGAATTGATTTATTTTCTCTCAAATACAGGCAGGTCTTTGCTATGTCCACTTGGTTTGTAGTTTGATAAATTATAGTCAAGTTGTACTTTCTTCCCAGGAATACTTATCATGCTCATTGTTCAAGAACATCTGCTATAGGATGTTTAGCATGATGAGATGAGTGTATTTCTAGAGTTGTGAGCATATTTTTGTAAATTTTGTGGTATATGCAGCAGATTTGGGTGTAAAATCATAGGGTTTGGAAGTTATGCAGATGAATAGTGGCGATATAAAATTTAAGAAAATAGGTAGTGTGAATGAATAGCCAGCCGATTTTTGTTCTTTTGAGAGAACAACATTACTTCACAATGAATTTTTGATGTATGATGAACAAAGATTGAACCTCGTGCATATGGAAATCCTAGAAACTTCTTATCCTGGATGCATTAGAAAGAATGTGATATAGATATACTGATAAATAGTTGATATATTTTTAAAATTCTGAATTTTTGAATGGCAATCAAAAGGGTGTTTACATGAATTGTATGCTTGTATCATTTTAGTGCTACTTGCATCAATCGACTGGAACTGTTTTCTATTCAAAGGAAGAAGTACTTCAGTTTATTGAGGCAGGGAATGCATGTGGTCCCCCCACGTCCTCTCGGAAGAGACGCTGCAGGAATAAATCCGGTGACCTTGTATGGGTTTTGTTGAAACTCTTTTATTGCACCCTATATCTCATGCCTTTCCTTGCTAAAAATTCACTGCAATTGATGATTGATAGAAATCTAATTCTTCTTTTTCCATATAGGTCTTATACCGAATTGAATATTCCCCAGATGGTTTACCTGATGGATGGATCAAAGAAATCAGATTCAGAAGGAACAAGGATAGGAAGAGCCCAACCAAACAGGATGCAGTACGTACATTGAAAATAAGTCCATGTTGTTTACAAAACTTTAGCTACTAACTTAATGTCTTTATGGTAAATAATACTTTTTATGATCAGTAATCTGTTTCGAGTAATTAAGTTTTATTTTCATTGCTCAACATTGTACTGCTTGAATACTAGAATTTTCATGTTCTTGTCCATGGATAAATCTAAAAATCTTCCAAACTGTTAAATGTTGAAAAAAACTACTGGGGAAATGCAACGAAATATTTATTAGCTGGTACTTTTTCTGAGATTTATCACCAAAAAATGGATTAAAAGTATTCCTATATTTTTGCTGATAAAATGTGTGGCAGCACTGCAAAGTGCAAACAGCCTTTAAATAATCCCTTGAATATGGAGCTTCCTATGGGCTCTGCAAAATAGAGCAGACAAAACAAATTAAATCTAAGTCAGTGTGTATTTGAAAATTCATGCCACGTTGTAAGAGAAGTCTAATAGGAACATGAAGTTTTGGCTTAGAAATGGAGCTGACAACTGAAGTTGTGCAGGTTTTTATCAAAGTGAAGAATTGCATCAGGAAGTATGTTTCTTTTTAAGGATTAATGTAAAAATTGTTTGGTTCCCTCCAAAAGAAAGAGTAAGAAATCTCTGATATGCACCTTTGGATTGGTATCTTGCTTGTTTAGAGGCATGGTTTGGAGGGTTTTTAAAGGTTGGGATTGGTTCTGGGAGGTTATTGGATTTAGTTCAGGAAGTTCTCCCATTTCTGATTGCCTTAGTGATATTTCACCATAGAATGATTTCAAAAACAGTTTTATAATGCAATAGGAATTTTGACAAAATGTAAGACAAGATAATTTTAAAAATAATAAAATTAGTGATAGTCTAGGACAAAGAGCTTTGTAAAGACACATTGAAAAAATATATTACATCATGATATGACTGTTGATGAAACAATACATCAATGAGATCTGTTCAATTTCAATAAGTTCAAAAAATTCTTTTTTTATGGCAAGGAAGCTAAAACTGCATGATTTAATATTAGAGTGAACTCTAAGCAACATTCAAATGTTATCAATAATTATCAATACAAGGCATGATAATTCTAGAATATTGAAACGTTATCATCAAAATGCAAAAAGTATGTTGCTTGTATTAGAGGATTTTTCTTATTGTATAAATGATCCAAGGAGGCTCATAGTTAGTGGAGGATTTAAGTCTCAAACAATTAAAATTTAAAGGTGATGCATTGCAACAAGTGGCATGCAACACATGAGAGTTATGTGATTGGTGTAGATTCATCAACCAGTGTTTTCAAAAAGCGCTTGAGCAAGCAGATGCTCAGGTGAGGTGAGGTGAGGCTCGAACGCCTCACAAAACCTCCGAGTGAGGCATTGGCGCTCGGACGAAAAGGCGCTCAGGCGAGGTGAGGTGAGGCCTAAGTGCCTTGTAAAACCACCGATCGAGGCAAGGTGAGGCCCGAGTACCTCGTAAAACATCTTGGTGAGGTGTTTCGATGAAGCACTACCCGAGCGCTCGCTTAAGCCTAAGCACCGGGTGCCTCGGGCGAGTGCTCGAGTGAAGATGGGTCTGGGTTTATGCTTGGTTCAATTGAACAAGAAAGTTGGTTCAATCGAACCAAATAATTTGCCCTAACACAAAGCTCGCAACCCTCGCCCCCCATGCCCGACATAATTTGTCTTCAAAGCGAAACCCTATGTTCGTCGCTACTACCTTCGTCTGCCGCTACCGCCTTCATCCGTATCTCCATTTGCTACTGCCGCCTTTGTTCGCAGCTTCGTCTACTATTGTTGCCGCTACCTTCATCCCCAACTTCCTCCACCTTTGCCTTTATCTGTAGCTTCCTCTACCAACATTGCCTTCCTCCGCAGTTTCCTCTACCTACATCGCCTTCGTTTGAAGCTTCGTCTGCCTCCCTCTCCTACCCTTACCTTCCTCCATAGCCATTGGTTACTCCTCTTCTCAGTCCATTATTTCTCATTTTAATTAACCTGTGGCGTACCAAGGATTGAAATTTCGTATTGTACCGGAATTTCGACATTCGCTTGGTACGGTACTGTATACCGAGCGGTATATATATATATATATATAGTTTCTACAACGTCACCTCTCTTCTCCCCATGCTGTCACGAACTTAACTGGTTTTGCCTAAGTCGTGCGGCACCCTTGCGTGTCCGTCCACAAAGGTCAGCCTCCCCGAAGCCTCCCATGGTCCCTTAGGACCCACAAAAGAGAGAACATGATAGAGGAAATACCTCACTCGGGATCCACAAGCAAACATCTCCGAAAACACTTCATAGACAATGCAAATTACAAACAAACTTTATAAGCTCTGAAAAGTTACACAACAAAGGGTAAAATGGTCCATTACAGACCGAAAATCTCTCACACGTGTCCACATGACAAAACCTTTATTTACAAGTCTAAAGCGGCCACCAACCTAACTAAAATGGGACTATTAAGCCTTCAGTCGTCCCTCTACATATTGTACAAAGTATGAACATACCAAAAGACACGAACATACATAAGCATTACATCAAATATCCTGTTTAAAAGTTTGTCCGTGACATTCTCTCCTACTTCTTCCTTCGACGTCCTCGTTGAAGCCATTGCCGACACTGCAACTCCTCGCCTTTGCTGAGTCTTCAATCTTCTGCTCCAGCTACAATGTGCCTCTTAGCTTCCAACTGCTCTCCGCTGTTATTTTTGAGTAGTCGAACCTTTGATCCGCCATGCTGCTTCAACTCACCAATGAGACTCTGGTGTGGGGTTGGCTGAGTTGTTTTGATCCTTGTTGATTCCTACGGATCCTCCAAATGAAGGAAAAGACTATTCTTATTACGTCAGTCTCTCAAATGCCTCATGCTATTTGAACTGGGTGGATGCTTGTTGGAGCTTTAACGAGCATCGTTTTGCAAACTTCTGAAGTTTTGGGTCATTTCTCTACAAAATTTGCTCATTGACTCTTCTTTCACTTAGTTGTCACATCTAAGTAGGTTCGCATCACTTCCGCTTTCGATTGGCATTTCGTTAGGAAATGAAGCGGACAATCTACTCTCAGTAGCACTGATCACCGTTAGTGAGGATTTGACAACTATTATATTCCATTATCTTCGAAGGGTCTTTGAACTTGTGCAGAGCTCCTCTGCTGGATAGATAAGAGAATTGTGGTACTCTGTTTCGCCCATTCTCTTAAGGGTTGAGAAGGCAAAGGTTACTTGACTTCGCCCGCCTCCTCGAGGTTGTACTCCATGCATCGAGCTGGTTACTAGCCTTCGCCCGCTCTTTGCTCACACTTCTGAAGCACTTGAAGTGTTTGCACTCCTTGCGTTGAGTTAGTTACTGCGATTCACCTTCTCAATGCCATCGAACTTCTGGAATGTAGGAAGTTTTCACCCCAACTTGGAGTAATTCTCTCATAGATTTGGTCGCCTTTGGGATTGTACCGTCTTCTCCATCAACCCTGCCGCCTACTCCCCTGAGTAGCGAAGGTACAATACCGCGTACTGCCTACTTCGTTCCTTGGTCGTGCACTCTTGCATGACCCGAAGTCCTTCACTTTCGGCTATCTTGATGAGAAACTCATTGACACCGGTCTTACGAAGTTCCTTGGCCTCTGCCCTTCAGCCTTGTCTCGATACTTGGAGTTTGCCCCTGCATGCTCCACCTCCTCGGCCCCTTTCACGACCAAGCGCTCTCCCTCCATGAGAGCAAGAGATCAATGACTTTCATGGAAGTCCTGCTTCTACGGTACCATGGCGCTGCCATGCCCATGGCATTACTATCCGTCGCCTCGCATCTGCATCTCTTTTCTTCACAATCAGTAGATATGTCTCTGTGGTACTCCTCCAAGTCCACCTCCATTCTAACTGATGCTTGATTTTGGGTAGCTAAGTCCCTCTGGACTCATCGTCGCTTCCTCGCCCCTTTCGACCCCCTGCTTCAACACCTCTGTGTTCTCTAAGCAGCTCCCTTTGGTCGATGGAAAGACAAACTGTAACTCCCATGCATGGCCTCTGCCATCACGTTGTAGGGTTTGCACTGATTCTGTTCTCCTTAGCTTCCTTGGTAGCAACATTCGCTTACTCGACCTTGTCCTCTGACTTGTCGGGCTCCCTTAAGCGAATATGAGCTCTGGAGCAGTCCAACTCTCCAGCTGCTTCGATCATACCGCTGTATGATCAAGTCCCTCCCATGGGACTCACTGGTACTTGCATTCAAACTTTTCCCTTGGTGGAACACAGCCCCCATATGCTGATGACCAAGGCTTTTATCCGATGCAAAATTCGATGTACGCACGGAAGACCCGCCTCTACGATACCATGACCTTCACTCCTTGAATCCATAGCCCTTCTTGCCGTCGTGTTGTTCACCGAAGTGGAGCTTCCAGTAGCTCTCGATTATACCTCCGTATGATCTAGTCCCTCACGGGGCACATTCATGTGTATCGCATTGCCATGAACTGTTCCACCACGATCCGCTACACCATGTCGCCTCCTGGTGACATCTCCATTGCATTCTGATCCTTGTGGGATGAACTCGAATTGTGGTCCCTCCATGTGTGGCATCTGCTAATACATCGCAGGGTCTCTTCCACCTTCGATTTTGTTCGCTCCTTTGGCAATCGACATTCATCCACCCACTCTTGCGTCACACTTAGATGAAGCATCGCTCTAGGACAGTCTATCGCCTAGTAGCTCCCAAAGTCCCCCGACTTCGCTGCAATTAGTGCACCATTGTCTGGATCTTGGGCCTCTACCCCTACCAGCACAATCTTCGCTGTGCACCGCTTCCTTCATAGCAACTTGAATAGCAACACTGTGGCATATTCTTCAAGAGTACCCGCCTCTGCGTCCTCTTGCCCCGTGCTAAGGCCTTCTGAACCTAACTTCGCCTCCGTAAATTGAGTCGCCTTAGTTCCTCCATCAAATGCTCCTCCGAGATAAAGTGCATGTGCCCAGAAGCTCCCTTCATCTTTGGCACCATGCAAGATGAGTCCGCTCCGTCAGAATGAATGACCCATGGAACAACATGATCCTGCTCTTGCCTCTGCAAGAGTTCATGTCCTTGACCTCTATCTAAGGAAAGCACTATGCCTCCGCTCCATGTTCCATCTTCTATGCTGGCTCCCTTCATGCGGCTTGGGTACTTCACCAAGTTACACCCAAGTTATTCCGCTCCTCGTTTTTTGCATTGAGTTGATGGTGGCCCTCGCGCCCACCATTCCACGGGTCAGCCCTCCCTTGAGTTTGATCTCCATATAAACCAAGGTTCACCGAACCGTACCGTACCGGCGTTTCGACGCTGGCTCGATACGGTACGGTACGGCGTACCGAGCGGTATACCGAGGTGTACCGCTCGGTACACTTGATTTCACCGATTTATCCCTCCAAAAATACCTGAAAATTAAAAAAAAAGTTAGGATAGAGTTTTCAAGTTACAAATAAATATAGTAATAGTATAAGTTTAGCAAAATCAATGTAAATTAGATAAAAATAGCATCACATATCTTTTTCGGGCTTTGAGGTAGTCTTGTTCGAGGTTCGTATTTCAGCTCGTTATAGATTGAAATATCTATAGAAAAATCAGTTGAATTGTTAGACTATTTTGTTACAATATAAACTCTAAAATTCAAATGAATTAAATAATCATATATCTAGATATACCTGATTGTTAATTCTACCACCAAAACGAACGACGAGCCTCCACGGGTGGTGGATCGGGGTCCTCGATCCGATACATATCAATATGATACGTTTGTTGGACCCAATCATGAAATTGATCCCACGACATAGTGTATTGATACACCGTATGCCATTGATGCATCAATGTGGTACTGATCGTAGATTGATCGCAAGGTTCGCCGTACCGTACCGTACCGGCGTTTCGATCCGGGCTCGGTACCGGTACGGTACGGTATACCGCTCGGTACACCCAGGTGTACCGAGCGGTACACTCACGTGTACCGAGCACTGTACACTGCTACAGTGTCGGTACGGTACGGGGCGGTCCGCATACCGCTGGCCTGTCGTACCGCCCGTACCGGGCGGTACAGTCCGGTACGACAAACCTTGATTGATCGTCATAAATCATATTTGTCCGAGGCAGCTCTTGAGGCATATATTGGTGTTGTTCTGTATCATGCTGTTGCTCAGAGAAGGATGACCAACTATCACCATACTGTTGTTGCCCATATAATTCTTCATAATACGATGGCTGTGAATACGATGAGTCTCTTTCTGTGTCTATATCATGTATGCTCTGTCGCATTTGTTCATATTCATCCACTGCCTTCCCCTTCCCCTTCTCCTTTCCCTTCCGCGCATAAACTTGACCAGTACCTTGTCGAGTTCCATGATCTGAATCTTGAGTGGCATGTGTAAAATATTGCTCCTCAGTTCATTCACCACCCTCAAGTTGTGCAGACGAGACCAACGACTGCCCGGTATCACCGCCATCATCTGTTGAGGCACTGCTGTCCGTGTTGCTGTCATGTCTCTGGACCGAACGAGAAAGAGAATGTGATTGTGAAGGTGTCTCGTCGCCCGACTCGATTCTTTCCAATGATGCAACTGATGCTATTGCCTTCCCCTTTGCCTTTGCACGTTGGGCGGACGAGTGTGACCGTTGGGTATCGGTAGTTCCTCGAGCAGTTTGACTCATACCATGTTGTAATCGAGGGGGATTTTTTACCTGTTGGGGTTGTGCTTCTTCTTCTTCTATTGCCTCGGTGATAAAACGTGAAGGACGCTGAGGATCTCCCGCCTCATCAAGTAGAGGATCCTCTTGGTTCTCTGCTGCTTCAACCTAATCTAACATTGGCTATGAATCTTCGTTGTAGAATTGGAGGTCAATGGGATCAATATCTGGTTCCTCTGGCTCCTTATCCAACTCAGCACATCGCAATTTTAGCCGCATGTTATAATGGACATATACTAGTTTCTCTAACTGTCTGTAGGAGAGTCTGTTGCGGACTTTCGTATGAATCAATGCAAACGTTGACCAATTACGTTCGCAACCACTAGATGTTGTTGTCTGTGAAAGTACACGAACGACAACCTTCCTTAAATGTGGTGCATCGCCTTCAAATTGTAACCACCACTCGATTGCAAAAAGATATAAATAAGATTTTATTAGCATAACAAATAATTAACATTAAATATAATTGATAATCAATATGCATAACTTTTCCTCACCAGGATCCATAGTGTAACGGCATGATATAGCTACAACGTCGGAGAATGAACCAACTGTTTCTCGAAATAATCGACCCTCCATAAGAGCATCGGCTGCCTCGGTAGTGTTTGGCAAGAGTCGATATATAACATTTCGTAGTGTCGTTAGGAAATTATTTTGCGTTCCGAGAGCATATCGATATTGAATTGCCGGGTTTAGATAATACGCTGCAAAACATAATTTTGTTAGTATGATAATTTATTATCTAAATAATAATAAATTAAGTATTTCTGAATATGAATTTACCTGCATTATGGATATCTTAATCCATATGAACTTCGGTCCGACGATCAATGATTCGTACGTATTGGTCGGCCTTAAAATCATCTTTGAATGCTTTCCTGACCTCCTCTCTTGCTGAAATCAGCATATATTTAAGATACGACATTTGTGGACGCTTGTCCATATCGACCTTACGGAGGACAATATAAAGTGGTTCCACACCTTTTATGATTTCTGCTATAGTCTCCCAAAATCTAGAGGAAAGAATGGCCTTTTCTATCTTCTTTCCATCACTCAATTTCGAATATCTGGATTCAGACCACTCTTGTGAGCTAGCCATTGCCTTCAAGCCATGTCTTTTTTGCTGTAATGATTTTAATGCAATAAAATTGGTAGCAAACCGAGTAATTCCAAGTCGAAGTATCTCACCATTTACATACTTTTGCATTAATGCGTGGACCCAATGATGATTATATATAAACTTTGTAATTGATTGTGCTCGAGCTACACATTTCTTGACCGCATCCAACTCACCAATATCCTTTAGCATTAGATCTATGCAATGAGCTGCACATGGAGTCCAAAACAAAGTTTTTCTTTTTTCCATCAATTGCAAACCGGCTTTTTTGAAATTCGCTCCATTGTCGGTTATTATTTGGACAACATACTGTGGTCCAATCTCCTCTACCATAGTGTCCATCAAGCTCTCAATGTAGTTTGCATCTTGGATCTTTTCAGAAACATTAACGGACTTATGAAACACCACTCTTCAATTGCAATAAACAAGAAAGTTGATGATACTCATTCTTGTTGGTCCTGTCCAACTGTCACACATCAATGTCACCCCATATTCATCCCATTGCCTCTTGAAGGATTTGATCCAATCCTTTAGTTCTGCCACCTCCTCATCTAAGTACACGCCGTGAATCTCTCCTTCGGTGTTGGAGGTTGGATCCCCGTGCCAGACTTTTGAATAGAGGAGATCATGCTCTGATAATATGGACCTTGGGCTGTGTTGGCTGGAATCCTATGAAAGTTGAACCATTTTGAGATTGCCTTCCCAATATCCCGTTTTTTTTCTTTTGTATATGCATCGTCAATCCGTGTCTGTTTCGCTGTTTGTGGGGGATAGGCTTGCGGATCAATATCAACAATATCTGGTGCGGACCTCCTGCCAAGACCTCTCATAAAACCACGGAGTCCACCATACCTCATGCTACTAGTTCGGCCTAACTGAGAATGAGCAGTTGGTTGCCTCATGCTGGTTGACCTCTGGATTCCACTACCACTGCCATGCTCTAATTGTGAGTCAGGTCGTCGATGCCTCATTGCTTCATCGACCGTATGCTGATGCTCCAATGATGCACGAATCCCAGCTGTGAGATCCGGGTCGACTTCATCGCCGCAACCCTCATACTGATCATAAACTAGTTCCTATGTAGCCCTATGATATTCTTCCTCAACTCTTGCCTTCTTTTTTAATGCATCTTCCTTTGCTTGTTTCGTCTTGCTTTAAAATAATTTACGGATCTCCGTTGGAACCTTCTTGCATTTTGCAACGTCAGGATACCCACCAGCCAAATGCATTTTTACTCGAGTTATTCCTCCACCTTTACCAATGTAGTCACAATAAATACATTGCCAATGATGACGGTTTCCATCTAGCTTTCAGGCATGAACCCATGCATCATCGTGTGACTGTTCCTTTGGTGCCATGATCCTATCAAATTTAAATCAAATAAACTATAAAGTATAAACATATTAAATTGACCAAATATCGATCATAAATCACTAATCACAATATTAAGTAATTTTATTAAAACATAACTAATCATATTTTATTATCATAAATATGGTACGTGCATAAAAGAAGTATTAAAATCATTAGATACACTAATTACGTGATTAATATAGTTAATTTTTCACTAATTATTTCTCTTTCAACATTATAAACATGGCAAATACTCTAATAGATATTAAAGATATTGGATTCACATAAAATCGAACAAATTTTGATTAAATCATCGTAAAAATAACTAATTACAGTATTAAATAACTTTAATAAAACATAATTAAACTTATTTTACCATCATATATATGTTAAACACATAAAAGAAATATTAAATATGTAATTTTAATCCAATATGATTCAAAATTCAAATTATGATAAAATTATCATTTATCTACACTAATTATATGATTAATATAGTTAATTTTTTTACTAATTACTTCTCTTTCACCACTATAAACATGACAAATACCATAATAGGTATTAAAGACATTAAATTGATATAAAATCAAACAAATTTCGATTAAATCATCATTAAAATAACTAATCGTAGCATTAAATAACTTAATTACTCTCTAATTAAAGAAAACGAATACATACCTCTTGATTAGAAAGTTCTTCCTCTTAATCTTCCCAAATTTACCTCGATTGAATTTACAAATCGTTGTTTTATAGAGTTTATGAGAGAAAAGACATGTTTGAGAGAGAGTTTAAGAGAGTATAATGAAATAGGGGAGAGACGATTAGTTTAAATAGGAGGAGAAATGGCTCCAACGGTCAATTTGACCATTGGAGCACTGTAGCACTGCTATAGTGTGGTAACGGTCGAAATCTCGGCCGTTACTGCCCGATATATACTTTTTTTGGTGTACCGCCCGGTAGAGGGCGGTCCGCGTACCGGTCGCCTCTCGGACCGGTACGTACCGCCCGTATCGGGCGGTACACATCGGTATGGCGAACCTTGATATCAACTCCAAGTGTGCCTTCATTTGTGTTGCTTTGGGTCGCTCCCCCACTTGATCTCGCAATGCATCCACCAATGGATTCTCTCAAGCCAGATCATGCGACGACTCCTCGCCGCTTGCTCAGTCCATTGAGCTTCATGGAGTTGTTGTTTGTTGAGGTACTCCTCCTCAACTTGTGAGGTCCGTCCCACATGATTCTCCCTCTGGAGAGCCGGAACTTATTCCTCCTGGATAACTGTCTCATTGGAGCAACGTCTCTCTTCGTTTCGTAGACCACCATCCCCTTGGACTACTCCGATCTGCTGAACAAACTGTGTATTGTTCTGCCTCCTGCAAACACACTTGCTAGATTGCGACTCCACGTCAATACAGCCCCCGCTGCGCCCCTCAAGGCCTAGCAACATGCTGAACTAGTTGCACCCTTCAGCCTCCTACGGACGTATCCTTCATATGCCGAAGAGAAAGTTTCAATGCTCCATGGCGCCGAGTTTCGGCCGCCTTGGGATGGCCACGAACATTCCGTCGTTCGCATACAAGCCCATGTATGAGTACCAAATTCTTCGAGCTAGCAATTCCCCTCACCTCTGTGAGCTTTGCATAACTCTTTTGGTCGTTGAGCAACTCATTCCACCTTGCATGGTCTCATTCTTTACCAAGCGCCTCGCTTGCCTTGAGCACCATCAAGTATAGTTGTCAACGTTGAGCCGTAGCTCAAACTCAGCCATCCCAACCTTTGTGCGCTTCACATTCTTCCAAGCTTGTCTGTTCTCGTGGTGCCTCTTGCGCGAAGGGTTGGCCATTACTCTGAATGCCAATCTCATATGCCCGCTCCTCTGAGCGACTCCTTTTCCCTACATCTCCATGCCCGTTTTCCCCCAAACGGTCGCACATGTGCTAACTGCCCTCAACACAGCCCCACTAGGTCCCCCACATTTGCATGCTAAGTGTTTCTATGAGTGCTTGCCCCCCTACATGCTGTACAAAGCATGAACATACCAAAAGATACGGACATACATAAGCATTACATCAAACACCCTGTTTAGAAGTTTGTCCGTGACATTCTCCCCCACTTATTCCTTCGACGTCCTCGTCGAAGCCTTTGTCGACACTGCAACTCCTTGCCTCTGCTGAGTCTTCAATCTTCTGCTCCAACTGTAATGCGTCCCTTGGCTCCCAACTGCTCTCCACTGTTGTTTTCGAGTAGTCGAACCTTTTGATCCGCCATGCTGCTTCAACTCACCAATGACTCTGACTCCGGTGTGGGGTTGGCTGAGTTGTGTTGATCCTTGTTGATTCCTGCGGATCCTTCAAATGAAGGAAAAGACCATCCTTACTGCGCCAGTCTCTCAAATGCCTCATGCTGCTTGAATTGGGTGGATGCTTGTTGGAGCTTTTAACGAGCATTGACTCTACTCTTTTGGGTCCTTCCTCCACAAAATTTGCTCATTGACTCTTCTTTTACTTGGTTGTCACATCCAAGTAGGTTCGCATCACTTCCGCTTTCGATTGGCATTTCGTTGGGAAATGAAGCGGACAATCTACTCTCAGTAACACTGATCACCATTGGTGAGGATTTGACAACTATTGTCTTCCATTATCTTCGAAGGGTCTTTGAACTTTTGCAGAGCTCCTCTGCTGGATAGATAAGAGAATTAGGGTACTCGGTTTCGCCCATTCTCTTAAGGGTTGAGAAGGCAAAGGTTACTTGACTTCGCCCGCCTCCTCGAGGTTGTACTCCATGCATCGAGCTGGTTACTGGCCTTCGCCTGCTCTTTGCTCACATTTCTGAAGCACTTGAAGTGTTTGCACTCCTTGCGTTGAGTTAAGCTACTGTGATTCACCTTCTCAATGCCATTGAACTTCTGGAATGCAGGAAGTTTTCACCCCAACTTGGAGTAGTTCTCTCATAGGTTTGGTCGCTTCTGGGATTGTACCGTCTTCTCCATCAACCTTGCCGCCTACTCCCCTGAGTAGCGAAGGTACAGCACCGCGTACTGCCTGCTTCGTTCCTTGGTTATGCACTCTTGCATGACCCGAAGTCCTTCACTTTCGGCTATCTTGATGAGAAGCACATTGACACTGGTCTTACGAAGTTCTTCGGCCTCTGCCCTTCAGCCTTGTCTCGGTACTTAGAGATTGCCTCTGCGTTCTCCATCTCCTCGGCCCCTTTCATGACCAAGCGCTCTCCCTCCATGAGAGCAAGGGATCAATGACTTTCACGGAAGTCCCGCCTCTGCGGTACCATGGCGCTGCCATGCCCATGGCCCTACTATCCGTCGCCTCGCATCTGCATCCCTTTTCTTCACGATCAGTAGAAATGTCTCCGTGGCACTCCTCTGAGTCCACCTCCATTCTAACTGATGCTTGATTTTGGGTAGCTAAGTCCCTCTGGACTCGTCGTCGCTTCCTCTCCCCTTTCGACCCCCTGCTTCAACACCTCTGTGTTCTCCAAGCAGTCTGTCTGGTCGATGGAGAGACAGACTGTAACTCCTATGCATGGCCTCTGCCATCACGTTGTAGAGTTTGCACCGATTCTGTTCTCCTTAGCTTCCTTGGCAGCAACGTTCGCTTACTCGACCTTGTCCTCTGACTTGTCGGGCTCCCTTAAGCGAATATGAGCTCTGGAGCAGTCCAACTCTCCAGCTGCTTCGATCATACTGCTGTATGATCAAGTCCCTCCCATGGGACTCACTGGTACTTGCATTCGAACTTTTCCCTTGGTGGAACACAACCCCCGTATGCTGATGACCAAGGCTTTCATCCAATGCAAAATTCGATGCACGCACGGAAGACCCGCCTCTGCGGTACCATGGCCTTCACTCCTTGAATCCATAGCCCTTCTTACCGTCGTGTTGTTCACCGAAGTGGAGCTTCCAGTAGCTCCCGATCATACCTCCGTATGATCCAGTCCCTCACGGGGCAAGGTTGTGTGAATCGCATTGCCACGAACCGTTCCACTACGATCCGCTGCACCATGTCGCCTCCTGGTGACACCTCCATTGCATTCTGATCCTTGTGGAAAAACTCAAATTGTGAACCCTCCATGTGTGGCTTCTGCCAATACATCGCAGGGTCTCCTCTACCTTCGATTTTGTTCGTTCCTTTGGCAATCGACCTTCATCCACCCACTCTTGGGTCACACCTAGATGAAGCACCGCTCTAGGACAGTCCGTCGCCTAGTAGCTCCCGAAGTCCACCGACTTGACTGTAATTTGTGCACCATTGTCTGGATCCTGAGCCTCTGCCCCTACCAGCACAATCTTCGCTGCGCACCGTCTCCTTTATAGCAACTTGAATGACAACGCTGTGGCATATTCTTCAAGAGTACCTGCCTCTGCGTCCTCTTGCCTCGTGCTAAGGCCTTCTGAACTCAACTTCGCCTCCGCAAATTGAGTCGCCTTAGTTCCTCCATCAAATGCTCCTCCGAGATAAGGTGCATGTGCCCCGAAGCTCCCTTCGTCTTTGGCACCATGCAAGATGAGTCCGCTCCGTCAGAATGAAGGACCCATGAAACAACATGATCTTACTCTTGCTTCTGCAAGAGTTCATGTCCTTGACCTCTGTCTAAGGAAAGCATTGTGCCTCTGCTCCATGTTCCAATTTCTATGCTGGCTCCCTTCAAGCGGCTTGAGTACTTCGCCAAGTTACCCCCAAGTTGCTTCGCTCCTCGTTTTCCATTGAGTTGATGGTGGCCCTCTCGCCCACCATTCCATGGGTCAGCCCTCCCTTGAGCCCGATCTTCATATCGACTCCAAGTGTGCCTTCATTTGTGTTGCTTTGGGTCGCTCCCCCACTTGATCTCGCAATGCATCCACCAATGCATTCTCTCAAGCGAGATCATGCGACGACTCCTCACTGCTTGCTCAGTCCATTGAGCTTCGTGGAGTTGTTGTTTGTTGAGGTACTCCTCCTCAACTTGTGAGATCCGTCCCACATGATTCTCCCTCTGGAGAGCCGGGACTTATCCCTCCTGGATAACTGTCCCGTTGGAGCAACATCTCTCTTCGTTTCGGAGACCACTATCCCCTTGGACTACTCCGATCTGTTGAACAAACTGTGCATTGTTCTGCCTCCTGCAAACACACTTGCTAGATTGCGACTCCACGTCAATACAGCCCCCGTTGCGCCCCTCAAGGCCTAGCAACATGCTGAACTAGTTGCACCCTTCAGCCTCCTACGGACGTATCCTTCACATGCCGAAGAGAAAGTTTCAATGCTCCATGGCGCCGAGTTTCGGCCGCCTTGGGATGGCCACGAATATTCCGTCGTTCGCATACAAGCCCATGTATGAGTACCAAATTCTTCGAGCTAGCGATTCCCCTCACCTCTGTGAGCTTTGCATAACTCTTTTGGTCGTTGAGCAACTCATTCCACCTTGCATGGTCTCATTCTTTACCAAGCGCCTCGCTTGCCTTGAGCACCATCAAGTATAGTTGTCAACGTTGAGCCGTAGCTCAAACTCAGCCATCCCAACCTTTGTGCGCTTCACATTCTTCCAAGCTTGTCTGTTCTCGTGGTGCCTCTTGCGCGAAGGGTTGGCCATTCCTCTGAATGCCAATCTCAGATGCCCGCTCCTCCGAGCGACTCCTTTTCCCTACATCTCCATGCCCGTTTTTCCCCAAACGGTCGCACATGTGCTAACTGCCCTCAACACAGCCCCACTAGGTCCCCCACGTTTGCATGCTAAGTGTTTCTATGAGTGCTTGTCCCGCTCTGATACCATCTGTCACGGACTTAGCTGGTTTTGCCTAAGTCGTGTGGCACCCTTGCGTGTCCGTCCGCAAAGGTCAGCCTCCCCGAAGCGTCCCATGGTTCGTTAGGTCCCACACAAGAGAGAACAGGACAAAGAAAAGGCCTCACTCGGGATCCACAAGCAAACATCTCCGAAAAACACTTTATAGACAATGCAAATTACAAACAAACTTTACAAGCTCTGAACAGTTGCACAACAAAGGATAAAATGGTCCATTACAGACCGAAAATCTCTCACACGTGTCCACATGACACAACCTTTATTTACAAGCCTAAAGCGACCACCGACCCAACTAAAATGGGACTATCAAGCCTTCGGCCGTCCCCCTACATGCTGTACAAAGCATAAACATACCAAAAGACACGGACATACATAAGCATTACATCAAACACCCTGTTTAGAAGTTTGTCCGTGACACCATGGCACCGAGTTTTGGTGACCTTAGGATGGCCGCGAACATTCCATCGTCCGCATACAAGCCCATGCATGAGTACCGAATTCTTTGAGTTAGCAATTCCCCTCACCTCTATGAGCTTTGCATAACTCTTTCGGTCGCTGAGCAATTCATTCTACCTTAGATGGTCTCATCCTTTACCAAGCGCCTCGCTTGCCTTGAGCACCATCAAGTATGGTTGTCAACGTTGAGCCGTAGCTCAAACTCAGTCATCCCAACCTTTATACGATTCACATTCTTCCAAGCTTGTCTATTCTCGTGGTGCCTCTTGCGCGAAGGGTTGGCCATTCCTCTGAATGCCAATCTCAGATGCCCGCTCCTCCGAGCGACTCCTTTTCCCTACATCTCCATGCTCGTTTTCCCCCAAACGGTCACGCGTGTGCTGACTGCCCTCAACGCAGCCCCGCTAGGTCCCCCATGTTTGCATGCTAAGTGTTTCTATGAGTGCTTGTCCCGCTCTGATACCATCTGTCACGGACTTAGCTGGTTTTGCCTAAGTCGTACGGCACCCTTGCGTGTCCGTCCGTAAAGGTCAGCCTCCCCGAAGCCTCCCATGGTCCCTTAGGACCCACAAAAGAGAGAACATGATAGAGGAAATGCCTCACTCGGGATCCACAAGCAAACATCTCCGAAAACACTTCATAGACAATGCAAATTACAAACAGACTTTACAAGCTCTGAACAGTTTTACAACAAAGTGTAAAATGGTCCATTACAGATCGAAAATCTCTCACACGTGTCCATATGACATAAATTTTATTTACAAGCCTAAAGCGGCCACCAACCCAACTAAAATAGGACTATTAAGCCTTCGGCCGTCCCTCTACATGCTGTACAAAGTATGAACATACCAAAAGACACGGACATACATAAACATTACATCAAACATCCTGTTTAGAAGTTTGTCCGTGACAATGCGGGGCGACGTCATAGAAAAAAAAAAAAAATCTACGACATTACCTCTCTTCTCCCCATGCACGGCGACGTCGTAGAAAAAAAAAAAAAATGTGACGTCGCCTCTCTTCTCCCGACGCGGGGCGATGTCGTAGAAAAAAAAAAAAAATCTATGATGTCGCCTTGTATATGTATATATATATATATATATATATATATGTATATATGTATGTATATATGTATATATATATATGTATATATATATAAGGTTTTCGTCGAGGCATCGCTCTCTTCTCCCCACGACACCAATGATTCTTCTCGTTGCGCGCGGATGAGAAGTCGCTGACAGACGAGGAGGAGAGCGACGTCGATCTCTAGGTTCTTTTTTTCTCCCTTGTCTTTCTTCCCCTTCGCCCTCTTCTTTCTTCTCCCTCGGTCACCGTTCGATTTAGGACGATAACGGAGCAAAAACAACATCAATAAGCCCCAATCGACGATACCGCTCGGTAGTGAGCGGTCTGTGTACCGGTCTACTTGCAAAACCGATATGTATCGCCCGGTACGGGCGGTATCATTCAATATTGCAAACCTTGTGGTGCACTATATTTCTGTTAGAGTTAGAACTCTTTAGCACCGTATTGAAAACACTGTTTAGCATAGGTTTCAATCGTTATATATATATTTAAAATTTTAATATTCTAAAGTGCCTCGCTTCTCTTAGACGGGTGCCTAGGTGAGCGCCTAGGACCTCGAGCATTTTGAAACCTTGGTGCCTATCACTTTTAAAAACATTATGATTAACTCAGTTTAGATCAGTTGATCCAATATGATTCCACCCAAGAGTGGCAGATCTTTATTAGAATACATGAGAAAACAATTTAGGTGCTATTTTTGTAATACTCCGATTAGTCTCACCTCAGAAGTGGACAAGACAAAAATTGACTTATAAGAGTTTGATGAGTGCACTACTATCAAATTCAGCTTAAGCATTTTGGCTAGTGGTTTTGGCCAAACGAAGTTGATTGGTCAATTGTCCCATTAGACTTACGTCATGACATTTGGTAATAGAGTTGACCTAGTATTTAGGCATGGTGAGAGAGCTCGAGTAGGAAAGGGTTACCCATAGATGGAGTTAGAGGACTCGTCACGACGTGAAGCCACCACTAGGCTACACCTTACATCCATCATGCTAGGATTTGATTTGAGTTATGCTGGGCCTTAACGAGGACGTCAAGCCCTTGAGTGGGAAAAATTGTAACATCCCAATTAATCTCACATCAAAAGTGGATAAGATTAAGATTAACTTATAAAGATTTGATGAGTACACTATTATCAACTTCAAGTTAAACATTTTAGCAAGTGGTTTGGGCCAAACGAAGTTGATAAGCCAATTAACCTATCAGGCCTGGGTCATGATATTTTTCTCTAGACTTATTGATTACTTAACCTGAGTCATCCGAACAACAATCTCTAATTCTTTTTAGTGTTTTAGGTGTGGTTTCAGCTTGTCCTACTACACATCAACCTATTTATTTAATCTTGGGTTTAGAAAGCCATAGGATGGCTCTTTCACATGCAACTTCCCTGTATGTCCTTAGTGTAGTTCATAAATTCTGTACATGAACACACACACACACACACACACACACACACACACATATATATATATATATATATATATATATATATACATGCTTTCGAAAGCATGCTTGGCAACAAGTCATTGATTCAACATAGTGCATTTCTCTTGCATGGATGGTTGTGATCCCAGCAATCTCGAGTCTCTAAAAATGCTTGTTACCATTATTTATTTACTCAGATAAGTAAAGATGCAAAACAGCCTATATAGTTTCCTCCTTTTGTTCTCTGTTAAATTCCTTTTTTTTGGTTTGGATTTAGCAATGTTCAGCTTCAAGTTGTAGTGTTAGTTTAATCACAAAATGTAAAAATAAAGAAAACTGGAAAATACAAGAGAGGAAATCCTGCTGTATGTAAACTAAGGATTGAACTTGCTAGTAATGCTGACTAGTGCTAGTTGATGATGCAAAAGCACAGTATCAGCACATTGGTCTGTACTTTACGTTCTACACCTAGGATGATGCTGGACTAATACAGAAGCAACAGTGACATGTGCAAGCCACTTCCTAGAAGAAACAAAATAATCTAAGAAAAGCATAAATTATGCCACTCAATAGTAACACAGGCCGAAAGCACTTAAACACCACAATGATTCAGGTCATTTTTCCCACCTGCACTGATCTCATGTTCCATGTTTTGATGAAAGGGTTCACTCTACCATCAGTCTATGTTCCAGCCCTTCTTCACATAGTAGCCATAGGAGAACTGATCACTAGGTTTGTTTACTCATTCTTTGAAACATATTTTCATTGTGACATACAATTTGAGGTGCAGAAATGTGCAACTTTAAACTAAGCTTGGGCTAGAACCAACATGCACAAACATAAATCTCATTGTCCTATATCTGTTACTGCGAAGAATGTTCTTATGTCTTAAATATCAAAACTTACTCTTTGTTATCCTATTGGAACAGTCATTCTGTCATTCTGATGCTTCAATTGTAAATCTTAAATCATGCCTCTTTTAACTTTAACTGTCTTTAGCTATTAGTCATAGTGTTTTTGATAGTGCTATTAGTAGCACTCCTAAGGTATGTTTCTTGACATTGCTATTTTCCCTTCTCCCTCGTGTCTAGTTTACTTCTCATTTTCGTTTATTATGTTAAGTAGAGAACTGTTTTGATGACAATATCATCTTTGCTGCAGTATTACACTGATCCAGAAAGTGGATATGTATTTCGAACCCTTAAGGATTGCATATGCTATATTGAGCATGGAGTATTGAGTAAACATGCCTTTAAACCAAATATAAACAGTGTCTGCAAGATCCTTGCTTTCGAACAAGATTTCCTTGTAAGTATACTGGGTTCCTAGTTCCTTGTTTATTTCATGTGCCTCGTGGCACTATGCTTCCCAGTTTATGAATGTTACACATCTGCTTCCTGTATTTCAGCAGTTCTTATCTTATGTAACAACGATCTTGGGTTCAAGTTTGGAGTATGTGGTATTCTTGTCCATAAGTTTCTTATTCGAATGATTTCTGTTAGTAGTGACTTACATATGATATGGTTGAATGAATCCTTTGAAATAGTGCATAATATTTGCTTAAAAGAATTTGTCAGGCTGAGTATGAAATAATAGAAGTGTCTTGAATTTGAAATATATGCAAATAAATTGAGATGCATGAAACAAAGGATCACTGTGCACCTTTTGGCTTGGACAATACTACATGGTGTCATGCCAAGTGTACACCAATCAAGCACTAGGCTAGAACAGATCCTGGATGTATATGGATGCTTGCTACTCTAGTTCATGGAGATAATGTGCTCCTATATGGGCAAGGCAGCAATCTGCCATAAGCTTGTTGACATTATTATATGATCTGGGTAGGTCTTCGAGGTGATTGGAGAAATGAATGAACTAGAAAAGGCTACGTAGCTCCAAAGAACACCAAATAAGATAGTTCTAACTTCTAAGAATATACAAGAATTGTTTGTCATAGGATGTTTAAAATTAGTCATATTCGAACATGTATATTGCTACATTTTTGCTGACTACTTAAGCTAGATTCCCAGGGATCAAGAAAGCTTTAATAACCATTTTCCAAGTGACACGAGAAATTTTTGACCATCAAGGTTTGAAAATTCAGATTCCTTCCAGAACATGGCATAACATATGCTTCATTATGTCGAAGAACCATTGATTTCATGTTGCTTTTCATATCGTGCGACTGCATGGAACAAGTCAAGTTTCACAAGAAATCAGAAAAACTTATCTACTGATGATATACTCTTATGAACCACTGCAGAAGTGCATAAATACCTGGATGGTAGACATATAACAACACTATCATGAGTTTCTTTGTGTAATGAGAGTTGGCTTTTTCCAAGCACTCGTTTGTGTTTTGCTGAAACATATATAAAGTGGCCCAACATATGAGTCTCCTCGGAATGTAGAGTTGGGAAGGGTCAAATTTATGTGGCTGTATCATTGACTCCAGCCCTTGACATGTAGTGGAGCAATCTTACAAAGGCACCAAAATTCACCATTTGTTGATACTTGTAATCATGTTAATTAAAGTGATGTGACTTTTCCTTCACACCCCTGCTTTTATCTAAATGTGCTGCAGGTTCATTTGTGCACCAATGCCAGCTAAATTTGACATACTGTCAAAATCCGCATCCTGTTTGCTGTACTTTGTCAATAAACTTTAGTAGTATTTTTACTTATCTCGTGGTCCTCATATGGAATCTTTGGAAACACAGGATTTAGACTCAGATGAGAAACTGAACTCCACGGAAGATATTTGCAAGGAGACACCATTTTGCAGTCCAAAATTTGAAGTTACAAGTGCTAATAAAAACTGAACTCCATGAGAATATGGACTTTCCATATTTAAAATATGCGTCATCTCAGTGTAAGTTCCTGCACTTCATCATCCAATAGTTGCTACTGATCATTATCCTTTTGCTTATGAACTGACAAAACTTTTGATAAACTTTCTGACAGAAAAACCTGTGCGGAGCGATTCTGCAATAACCAATGTCCGGATTGATTGTACATGGTACCCAATTCATAATCTTGGTTTATTTGACTGTCAACTATGTTTATTATTCTGCTAAAATTTTACTGAATGCCTGAGTAGTTAACTTGTTAATTGCCATTGGTTCTGGTGACACTGCAGCCCTAGAGAGATAGCAGTTGATCTTGTGGCCCTAAATAGGCATGCTAAATATTTAGCTATCTTGCTTTATACCAGAAACATTAATATAAAATAATCTTTATGTAACACACTTGTTAGCCTATATCTGACATCACTGTGTTATTCTGATAGCTTTGTAATGAACGTCTGGATCCATCACCAGGCATTTGTGTCATTTAACCTGTTGTAGCCTAAACTAGCTTGTTAAATATTAGACCTACTACTACTTCAGTACCACATTTCATGGTGATGTGGAACTTGCTCTAACCTGTTTCTGTTTGCTCAAAACTATGATAACAAGGGAGGTTAAGAAGGAAGGGAAAGGTGTTGGAGAATGATTGGGACGAACAGCCTAAGAAGGGAGGAAAGAAGTCATGGGAGTCAGAAGTTAAAAGAAAAATGTCAGAAGCCCATATGGGTAATCAAGAAGGTGGTTAAGCATCAAGACATCAATTGGATTCTTTCTCTGTCAGAGAGAGAGAGAGGAAGCAACTTGGAGTTTGTAGGAAATAAAAGGATGACCATTTGGAAACAAAAAAAAAAAAGCTCTTGGAATTTGGAGAAACTGCTATGAGCCTGAAAATAAGGATATATTCGGTTCAGTTCCAAATTGGCCAGAAAATGAGTTCATGGTGTAGTAGTTAGCACTTCAAACTCAAAATCTAGTGCCCTAATTTTGAATTGAATGTTGGTGAAATATATATATATATATATATATGTGTGTGTGTGTGTGTGTATATGTGTGTATATGTATGTGTACATATACGTATATGTATATATATACATGTATATGTATGTATATGTATATATATGTATTTGTATCATTTGAAATCAGTGGTTTTGAAACGAGAATGGATGAATCCAAAATCAGAAGTAGCACCGTGTAGAAGCAGTCCAGTTTTAGTTTAATATTTCATTTTTAGTCGAAGTCTACTAGTGAAATTAAATGATATGGAAGCGGTGAGATTAAATGACTCCAAACCCATTGAATATCTCCTTAGAGATGGTTGACACACGTGCTTTTATGTCATTTATTTGTAGTGGTGAGATTTAAAATAACATGGTAGTGTTTGGGCTAACATTGAAACCAGTGGATCGCTTCATGTATTTTTCTTCCATTTTACTGCATCATATTGTTACACCCATTCTCTAGGCATTTTCCATTTCCTCTACCCCTACGGGGTCAGATGTTAGAGTCATGCAAATATTTTTCTATCACCTTAACTCTATCAAAGTTATTGATCGTAATTTCAGGGTATAAAGTGTATCGAGCGGTAGAGTTAAGACTTTTGATTGTCACCGATCAATACCGGATGGTAGTACTATCAGTCCGTGATGATCCAATTTTTCAATTGGTGCACATTGGCAACAGTAGTATCGATCGGTAACGATTCAATTTTAATCAGTATAATATTGTTAAAAGTCGAATTTAATCCTATTAGCCCCGTTTGTTAGGTTATTTGACCTCTCTTGGCTGTCTCCTCTTACCCTCTCATTTTGTTTTTCACTCTTACTCGATCACTCTCTTGATGATTTTAGATTTCAAAGCACGATTAGTGGATGTTGGTTTAGATAAAAGAGGCTTTATAAATCTCGAGAGTGGCTGAAATTTGTCTTCAATTTAAGATATTTAGGTGATCTCTATGTATTTTTTTCATCATTTTATATAATTAGCCTAATGATTATTGATAATTCTTCATTGATTAAGGATTAATTATTGATCCAGACGTAATTAGGGGTAATTAGCATAATGAGCTGATCATGTTTCAACTTCTTGTATGATTTAAGAGTTCATTCTACTGTGTTTAATGGCTAATTAAAGTCTTAGTAATTCATGTTTAGGTCGATTAGGATTAATTAACATCTAATTAGTGGTAATTAAGTAAATTAAGCTCAATGATATCATTTGTCCACTTCTTACATGATTTAAGAGTATATTATACTACATTTTCTAGCTAATTAAAGGCTTATTCTTGCATGGTTCAAAAGATTAATCTTAAGTAAAGCCTTATTAGCATGTTATTAACTATTTATTTTTGTAATAAGTCATGATCTATGTGGATTTAGTCTTGATTAATTTGGGTCGTTTTCTTACACTAAGATCCAATTTGGAGTTAATCAAGAGTAATTTATGATGAATCATAGATTTTAATAATGATATCAATTGATAAGTTTAAAGAAGATAAATGACATAAGAAATATTTTGATTAAGGATTCAAGCCACTAGAAAGTCGAATATCCGGATGGAGAGTTGGTCATTGTGTCTAAAGATCATCAAGCCAAGAAATTGAACATAAGGCTAAAGGATTGGTCGACATGTTAAGAATTGGATATCGTGCCAAAGGATAGGCTGATATATGAGAAGATTTGATAATGTGTCCAAAGATTTGATAACATTAAAAGTTACGATGAATATTGAAGTTGTGATAATAAATCAAAAGATTCGATTGTGTCAAATGAACCATTGATAATTAATAGTCTTGGTCAAATTTATTTTAGGCCAAATTGCCTTGTTGGCTAAAATAGTCACTATTTATTGAAGTAATTATTGGGTTTGAAATTGGGTTGGACCAAACATGTTGTGCTATACTGTCTAAGGGGGATGGTATCACCTAAGTCAATTGATAGTCTTTGGTGTTTTGTTAAACATTATATAGTAGTATCACTTAAGACATAACACCACCATGTAAAAAGTTATATTAGTGTCAAAGGATATAATGATAGTATTACTTATAATTTTACATTGTAAGAAGTGGGAGTTCTTTATAAAAGATTAAGCGTAAGATTCTTTTTTAAGTCTCGAAAAGAAAAAGCTTGTAAAAGGATAGTTGATCTTTACCCATTAAAGTGAAGATTGATAGTTAGTGGACATCATGGCTTTGAAGATAGAAGAATCAAGATCGGGAAAGATCCCACTACTATAAATTAAATTAATCATGTGCCTCTTTTATCTATGGTTTGCATTTCTTATTCATGCTTACTTGCTTATATTGTTTTCAATGTTTGCCTACCCCTCAATTGAAATATAAAGTTGATTTTAAATTTATAAATAATATTAATTCACCCATCTTAGTGTCATTATGATGCTAACAATGTTTTGTTTATTCTTGCTTGATTATGAAATTGTTTGTGGATTAAAGGTATATTCTTCCATTTGCATATGAATTAAGGGTAATTTGAGCTAATTAAGAATTTTTTTCATCTATTTAGATCTAATTTAGGGGTCATTGGGGATAATTTAGGATTAATTGCAGCATGTTTATAACATAATTAAGGACTAACTAGAGATAACTTATTCCATTGATATGTGTTTGTAGGCAAATGAACCCAGAGCAAATAACCTTATGATCTTGCATAAAATCACATTTGTCATTCAAAGAAGAATCAATCATGATAGAGGAATAACTCATCATTGTGGTCATATCATAGAGGAATAACTCATCAAGACCAACATATAATTGGGAAATTTCTCAATGTCATAAAATGCATGAAGGTTCCTCGAGAGGATAAGAAGAAAATATAAATTTATAGAAGCAAGCCGAATAAGAAGCAAGGCATAGGTACACTATCGAGGCATCAATGTATGATGAGTTCATGATGATGATATGAGCCTCGGCCTTTAGTCGATGACAATGGATCATCTACAACAAGAATCTCTATCATGTCATAGAGATTGGGTAGGAATGCTGGTACGAGACAACTATCTACTACTCGATTGGACAAGATATATAAAGTGGATTACATGATCCCATAGAGGATATGAAAGGAGAGCAACACTTGATCTCATTTCATCAACAAGATGTCGAATAAGAGGAATAACATGGCTTGCACGAAGAGGAGCCCTATGATAGGCATGGCGATGGTAATCAAGGAGTTAGTTTAATAAGAGTCATGACAAGTCACAATCATAAGCGTCCCCCAGCATTTGAAGAAGGGGAAGGCAACAACATCGGCTAATCCTTCAAATATGATTGACGAGCAACATGATGACGAGGCACCTTCTCGCTTGTAATCCATGTTCCTTGAGGTCCATGGATAGGAGCGATAATCAATTGATTGTTTCGACTGCTTAGGCTCAATAGAAGCATAAACGGATACTTAGGCTCAATAGGAACATAAACGGATGAGCAATATTTTACACATACTAACCAACATTCATATTCTTGAGCTGGAGGATCAAACATCTCGTTGATGGTAAAAGAGGATAAAGAAAAGAAGAAGAAGAAGAAAGTCATTGACTTTTAATGGATACAACAAAGCTTCTATGATGTCAATTCACAACCTTCATAATCTCATGGTCAATAGATAGTTCATCACAATATTCTTATATGACAAAGCAATAGTTGAGTGATGATAATCATAGCACTATTGCACTTCAACCTCTACATCCCTGTATGCCATGGTCGTACTTGCCTTAGGAAGGTCCGAATTGTTGATAACGATGAGGTAACAACTATTGCCACATCAATAACTTACCTATAGAATATATCATGGAAATAGTTTTAAGCTTTGGTCCAACACACGTACAAAATATGGAGACACAAATTCAAGACATTGAGAACACCAATCCATTGATTGATTGATTGGAGTCTCGTTATTTAGTTTGATAGTAGAAGCAGATACACACAATGCTGCTATCTTAAATTTAACTCTGCTCAAATCTGTAGAGTTTCTACACCTAAACTTTCTTCTACCAAAGACCATTGCAGACCGAGTTCTTTCTCAATGGCTCCAAACAATATATATATTCCACTTTTGATCCTATATCGACCGATATGTATCGATCGGCCATGGACTGGTACACATGGTGGTCTCTACGAAATTTCAAAGAATGATATGAAGTTAGCCGATGGTTGTTCCTTAGGTACTAACATTGCTTCTGAGCCTGCCTGCCATGGTGTGGTGAACAGATCAGAACCCATTTGGCATTGCTTTGACCCGTTCAAAAATAATATAAGCGCTCTTGCTTCCTTCCTTCCTTCCTTCCTTCCTTCCTTCCTCTTGTACCAACTACTATCATCTTCCTTCCCATCCTCTTGTCCCAACTAATTACTATCATCTTCCTTCCCATTCTCTTGTCCCAACTACTATCATCGCCTTATCTCGTGTTGGCTTGAATCTTACTCCCTTTTAATTTCTGAATCCGATTAACTATCAATATAAATCTGACTCATGTACCTATGCGTTAAAAGCAGAGGCTAAGCACAAACGCTAAATACCTCAATATGGATGATGCCCCGTCTCAGGTAAAGAACATTAGCTCTTGGCAGCTCTTTCTCTTCTGAATTCCTTTCAACCCTAGATTTTGTACAATGTACATTTCCTAACATTTAGCTCCAAGAAATCATTAGCATCAGCATCAGCACCACCACCATCTTTATCATTGCATTATGACTTGGGATAGACATACAATGGTTCTATATAATTAGATCTTTGGTACATGATGAACAGCCATGCACAGAATGAGCTAAACCACCCACAAACCACCTTTAAATCTTTATCATTGCATTATGACTTGGGATAGACATACAAAGGTTCTATATAATTAGATCTTTGGTACATGATGAACAGCCATGCACAGAATGAGCTAAATCACCCACAAACCACCTTTAAATCTTACGCTATCTTCCACCAAACTAACTACATGTTTCATCGCAAACTTAATAAATTTCACCATGAGAAGCTGCCAAAGTTTTTTTTTTTCTTGTATATCTTGCCCCCAAATAAGCAAAGTCAGTGACAGTGAGTGAGCTGCAAGGAAGAGGGGGCACATAAAAACTCCTACCGACTTCAATCGAAGGATACATAAAGAGTTGCTTGTAAGCTGACTTACAGGTTCATACAACCAAACCAAAAGGAAGAAAAGAAAAAACTAAGATACTTGTTGTGTATCAGACAAGATCAAGTTTGATTGAATTGGCTTCAGCAATTTTCTACCCATGCAAACTACCTTGAAAGTAACCACATTAGCTCCACCAGCTTTAGGATGTAACCATGTTGAACTGGAACCTTGACAATTGTTGCGGAATTGTAGATATAACAGGACCATATCTCTGCATTCATTTTAACAGCCAGGTTCAGCTTATCCATGATTTTCTCAAGTCAGCGAACAAGGTATACCCAATAAAAACAGTAAAATGGCCAATAAAAATATTAGTTTACCATGTGATGTAGATTACAATGTAAGTCCACCATCATAAAAAATGAAATACAGTTAGGAATTAGGACCTTACAATTACAAATAAGGTAAAAGAAAGAAAAATTGCAAATAAGGTAAAATTAACAGATAATTGAGACCACAAAACCAGTTTCCAATATACATAAGATATTATGCTTTGAATATATAGGCTAATCTCTGAAAATTAATATATAGTTAAATTGGTATATTTATCTATAAGAAATTTTAATAATGGACGAGGCATTAAAAAATAATGCACAACACTAATATTTAACAGAATAAACCATTGACTGCATCTGTTGTAATAAAGCAGATCTTCCAACAGTTGAGATGTCTGCTGTATCTTTAGAATGTCATGTGAAAATACTGGTACCTGAACATTGTCATAGAGTTCAAACAGTGGAACAGCAAGCAGCTTCAAGTTTTTTGGAACAGCAAAATACTCTCTTTCTGACAGGTGAACGAGGAAGAGCTTCTTACATTCCTGTAAATAGAAAGATTCAGGTTCCGAATCAGAAATTGGTCACCACTAACTAAATTGCATCTGACTTATAAAGCTACAAATGCAACTTGCCTTGGGCTTAGTTATGTGAGGTGGACAGTAAGGGTACATTGCTGTTTCAAAGTTCGGCCTCCACCAGGTAGCAACACACTCCCCGATCTGCAGGTTAAAGCAAACATGTAACTAATAATTCAATATCACCATCATAAGAGGTTCACTACTGGAATTCACAGAACACATGGTAAACATATGTACCGCAACAATTCAATGAAATAGCAACCAGTTCATTATCAACTCGTGACACAGGTAAAGTAATTAAATTGACCCATGCAGAAAAGTAAAAGTTTTGAAGGACTTGAGCTAACAAGTAACAACAGAAATCTGATGATAGCATTCCTGCAATTATTATAACAGGGAAAACTGTAAGTAGAACTCATAACTGCTCCAACACCACAAATTTCCAGATGAATACCCATGCTGGTTAATGGTTTAGGAAATCAGAAACAAACTGGGGAACAATTAGCCATCTGCCACCTCTGGTGGCATAGAATGTGGAGTGGAACATGCAAGTTGCTGAGACTAAGGTGATATAGAAGGCCACTGTGTTGATGTTCATGAATTATTTTTCTTGTAATGACGAATGCTTCTTTGAATATGATTTAACCACAAACACAAAACAGCAAATTTTGCTTTATGAATTATGCTCAATTCTTATGGTCTTTCTTTATATAGAATTCTTTAATCTATAACTATAAAGTGGATCTAGTGAAGGCGGAGATTATGTACCTGCCAGTTTGGCTGAAAGGAAGATGAATTTGCAGCAAGTTTGCTACAAAGCTTTCGTTTCAGACCCTCCATTTCTGATGAGTGTAGTCACATAAACACAGCTCAGACACGATCCGATGTGTGAAAATTTGTCATGAGCAATTAACGAGCTCAGAAAGAGTGGAGTAAGGATATAAAATTCCACTAACAATGAAAACCTACCATTCTCTCCAGGCTTCAGACGTCCACCAGGAAGTTTACAAAAAGTATTTCCTATTTGCAGTAGAAGTATATGGGGATGATTGTGCTCCTGGACCTACAAGAAAAGGAAAGAGTTCCACAATTAATGCAATTGAAACTTAAACTTTTATTCAGCTTTCTAATTTAACATAGATATTATATGCTAAAAACAAGATGAACCCAAGAGAACCATTACTATCACATGTCCAGATGAATAACATGGTGTATGACAAACTAACAATAACCTGTGCAAGATAAGAATTCTTTTCTATATTTTGCATGTGCAACACCACAGCATATTAGTCATGCTACATAGAAGTAATCATTACTAGTTCTGGAAACATCTGGTTAGCACTTAGCAGTCAGCTCCCATTAAATTTGCTAAATTTTATTGCAAGATATTTAGAAAATATAATTTAAGCATATAAGATAGCTGAAAGAAAAGGAAACCCCTGTGAGGCAAAATTCATCAAATTAGCCCAGTCAGACAAATATTAAGCATATCATATTATTATTATGTATTATATATGTTTAACGAACTTCAATAAAGAAAGTCAGAATTTGCAACTTACGTTAGCCAAAATAATACAACAAGAAAGAACCTAATCAATCATTTTATAATGACAGGCTACCAGTTAACAGTCAAATCCTTACAGAATATACTGTAGAGCATCATTCTGGGTGGAATTTTAAGACCAGCAAGGCATCAGACTATATGTCAACCAGAAGTTTACTGAAGATTTTATTGAGTTGAAATTTATAAGACCAGTGAGTCATCTGCCTACATGTCAACCAGTGCAAAATGAAAGTTTCCTAAAGGTTAAACTTTAAAGTGTTTTATGGAGGCCAAGAGATGAAAATGTTTAGCCTGCAATATGAAAAGGTTTTGCAACAAAAACAAATCTAGAGAAAAGCCTGTTTGTCTAAGACTTTAGATCAAGTTAGATAAGCCTGTTCTAGAACAGGTTGACATAAAACAGGAAGGCTCCAAGGCTCCTATATAGCATAAAAGGACTAAGTCCAACATACAAATATTTAAGTAGATCAAAAATTAATATATCATAAGGATAAAAACAAGGGTTAAGGTTTATTTTAATTCTTGTAGTTTTGACCATGGACCACTTAAGTTCTTATGATTTACTCCTATTTAAAATAACCCATACATTTTTAAAAACGTAGCATATAAGTCCCTTCCGTCAAGTCTAAGTTAACAGATGTTAGATTCTGCCTACGTGACATGCTGACTCATAATAAACTATTAATATAATGACACGTATAATTTAAATTTAAAAAAAAAAATTCATTTTAACTCTTATGGTTTTGGTCATGGATCACTTAAGCCCTTATGGTTTTGCTCACGTCTAAAATAACACCTACATTTTCAAAAACATAGCATATAAGTCCCTCTTGTTAAGTCTAAATTAACAAACATTAAAGTCTGCTTACGTAACATGCTAACTCATAATAAACCATTAATATAATAACACGTGTAATTTAAATTAAAAAAATTGAGACCACCATCAATGACGAGAGGCATCATAGCGGAAGTAACCACCAGCAACAACACTGAGCCATTGTTGCCTAGCAGGGCGTCACATGCACGCAGCCTCTCCCACACTGATGATAAGCTTAGGAGCTTACGATCCTGCCTCAGGAGGATGTGCATCGACCAGTTCGACGTTAGGCATGCAATGGTCTCTTGGTCCCTCTTCCTCCTCTTGGGCGTCTTCGTCCCCACCGTCTTCCACTTCGTCCTTTCCTGCACCCCCACCCATCGTGCCTACAACGTGGTGATCCAGCTCTCCATCACCTCTGCCTTCGGCCTCTCCTACCTCTGCTTCTTCGCCTTCGTCCACTACTACAACCTCCGCCGCTTCCTCTTCCTCAATAAGATAGACATTTTTTTAAACTTAAATTACACATGTCATTATATTAATAATTTATTATGAGTCAACATGTCATGTAAGCAAACTATAACGTCTGTCAACTTAGACTTGACGAGATGAGCTTATATGCTACGTTTTTAAAAACGTAATGGTAATATTAGACATAAACAAAACATTAAAGGTTTAAGTGGTCCATGACCAAAACCACAAAGGGTGAAAAGAACCCTTTTTTTTATTTAAATTACACGTGTTATTATATTAATAATTTATTATGAGTCAACATATCACGTAAGTAAACTCTAACATCTGTTAACTCAAACTTGATAGGAGGGGCTTATATGCTATGTTTTAAAAATGTATAGGGTTATTTTAGACACGAGTAAACCATAAGAGCTTAAGTGATCCATTTTCAAAACTACAAGGGCTAAAATGAATCTTAACCCTAAAAACAATGAGCAACTTGAAGGCTAAGAACCTAATCCACATTCAAGACTCATCATTCTGACAAACCTTAACATAAGCCTAGTCCTACATCCCTACAGGAGGTTTATGCTTTGGTTAAACTCCATCATGTAAAAAGTACATTAGCCATGTACTTATCCCAAGATGTGTAGAAGCACGTATATGAATATAGACATATACAAATTATGTTTTGTTCAAAATTTATAATTCATTGTTACATTGTGTAACTTTGTGCCATGACATGATAAATGGTAGGACAAGAAGAGTAAATTCAATGCAAAAAGGGTAACTCATCAAGTGGAAAAGCAATGATCTAAAATAAGTAGTGATTAACCAATCCAGAATGTTTTAAGTTGGTATACTTCAACTAAGTTGGGCTTAGACTTGCACTATATTTCGACATATCAGTTAGAAAAATGGAAAAGAAAATCAAAATTAGTTTATAGGCTCTTACACTTTCACTTAAAAGATTGAATGAAACATCAAAGAGAATTACCAAGTGAATAGTTGAGCTACGGCCAAGCTAGAAATTCATTCCTTGAGATTGGGAGGGCAAAGAAAGATATGATTATTGAATTTACGAAAAGCATATTAAAAATCAAGGAATTGAATCAACAAAAATAGGAAAAGGAGAAAGAGATGAAGAAAGGAATAGTGACCAATGACAATCAAACTTGTCCTTTTAGAGCTAACATGCATTCCACTTCAGAGAACTTGTTAGAGCAAGTCGATTTGCCTATGGCTTCGACCTAACATGCATTCCACATCATAGATCTAATATGGAACTGGCTCAATCCTAGCTAAGATAACCAACAATACATTTCACATCAATCTATGATATCAATGACTAGAAATAATAGAATATTTTCCAAACTATTTTGGATATCATAAAGACAATAAATTTAGAAACAATAATAGTATTTCAATCCAGCTAAGTATTGAAGGAGGCCAAATTATGAATCTTCAAGATACTTCAAAACCCCTCAGGAGAACCCAACAATTGTAATTTTTCAATTTTAAAATCATAATATCAAATTACTTCATTGTCCATATTTGCAATATGTTTTCTGTCATAACTCCAAAATATAGGCAACTCATTATTCATAAAAGTTACATGCATCTTCTTGTCAAGGCTATAAATAATCTTTTTTTTATTTCACAACTATGATATCCCTGTATATAAAGGACAAATGTTTGATGTTATAGTTCTGTTGTGTCTTTTAACATTAAAACTGAAACCTCCAACCTACATTAATCCTAATCTCAAATTTGTCCACTGTAAAAGACCTAACCATCAACTGTCTGGAACATGGAGCTTCTTATTAACAATTTTGTCACTTCTATCTCCCAGAAGATCTGGAAAATTGATATAGCTCACCAGTCTAGTGATGACAATTGGATTTGGAGACACACTGAGAGTGGAAAAGCTACTGTCAAGTCTGCCTACAGATTTCTCAAAGGAGGAACTAACAGAACTGAAACTTTGTGAGGTAGCAGGGGTAACCTTTGGAAGCTGCCAACTGCCCATAGGGTCTCTAAGATTACCTACTTTAGAAAGATTGGCTGCCCTTAACTTGACCACTGCTCACAATTGTTGGCTTTGTGGAAGAGATGATCAAAATGATTCTACGAAACATATCTTCTCTGATTGTAAGATGGCTAGGGATGTTTGTGAGATTGTTCAGTCCCTTTTGAACATTCAATTCAAGTACATGGATCAGTGGACACCTTGGGCTATGGCTCAAGGAAGGAGAGGAGGACAATCAAGTGAACAATCTGATCTTGAGGGCCAGTATGGCGAATTGCTTGTGGGCCTTATGGAAAGCATGGAATGAGGCTAGAGTTGACAATGCCAAGATCACTCCCAGTGATGTCTGCCACAAAGACTTAGCACTCACAGCCTCTTATGCTGAAGAATTACTGTCTGCATATAATGATCAGCTCAAATTTTCATTAGATGGGAGAAACCTAGCCAAGGATGGTTCAAACTTAATTCAGATGGATCTTGGTCTGAGAAAAACAAAGAAGGGGGCAGTGGTTTTGTTATTAGTGATGCTTTTGGTAATTGTTCACTTGCCAGTTGCAGGTACGTTGATAAAGGGGATGGGGAGTCTTGTGAGGTTCTTGTGGTACTAGAGGGCATTCAGGCAGCCATCAAAGGAGGAGTGACTCACATTTTGGTTGGAAGTGATTCCACCCTGCTGGTGGACACCCTTAACAAACAGAAAAATCCTATATGGAGATTGAAGACAGACTACAATAGCATTCAGCAACTATTGAGAAATTTTGAAGTGACACAAATCACTCACAATCACAGGGAGGTGAATAGAGTGGCTCATTCGGCCGCTGCTTTTGCAAGATTCACTGCTACTACCTTTTTGTGGTAAGGAAACTTGCCAAACCAATTTTGTAATATCTTCCCCTCTGATAAAGAGGGACCTTTTTGTTCCAGACTGGTTTAAGCTTATAAATTTTATTTTTCAGAAAAAAAGAAACTGAAACCTCCAATGTCAAGTACATTACCTGTTTTTATCCTATGAATGTATGGTTTGCTATAAAGCACAAACCAATATCAATAACATTGCATCAAAAAAGTTAACAATGATTCATCACTGGCCACCTATCGGTTGTCTTGAAACGATGCCAAATCCAGTACACATTAGCAGCTAAGAAAATTACATCAGAATCAAGGGATCATAGGATAACAAACAAATTCACTGCAACAACCGCATGTTTTAACATTCCAAAATAATTAACTCTCTTCCAAAGAAAAATGTGAATGCTAAGTTACATTTTTTTATCATCTGCAAACCTGAGATAACAAATTATAACTAAAAGCTTATACGTTAATGGTATACCATGGAGATCCTTACCAATAAAATTCCTTCAACACTTGTCCGCATGCCTTCTTTCATATAGCTGAATCAAAAGAAAAGGAAGCAGTCAAACAATAAAGTATACTTTGCATTAGAGATCTTCAATAAGAGCATGAGATATGCTAAGTTAAGACAACCTTCACCTAGAGTAGGTTCCAAATTTAGAAAGAAGTAACAGAAATGTAGTTGTATTATCACTAACTATCAGTTATACATTGGCCCCAGAGACCAAATTATGGACAATATGGTACTCAGTTCTATATGAGAAATAGAAGTTACGGTTTATCAATACACAATGTATAATAAAAAAACCATAAAACTATAAAGAAGATCAAGTTATGCAAATTGCCTTTGTGGCAGTTGACAATTCAATCAATATTTGTCCACTGACTTTTGATGCCTTCTTTATTCATTTTTTCTTTGTTACTAAGTTACTACTTGTTAGAACCAAAATCACTGGAACTTTCATATCCTTAATTTTAAAATTAAAAAAAATTGCATGACCTGGTATCATATATTAGGTCCTCAAAGCGATCTACGATTTGCAGCTAACAAAAAGAATTAAGAGAAATCATTTGAAGGATGAACATCACTTTGCAAAAGTTAGTCATTCCTAAGGCCTTTTGGCTATAAAACCTGCTACAGATCTCAAAGTCAATATCAACAAGCAGGTTTGAGCTAAAACAATGCAAATAATAATGGATAGACAGAGCTGCAAAATAAACCTGATAAAAGAAAATAATCATGATGGTTCTCAAGAATAAAAATTATACATTACCCACAACACAGACTTCCAACCGTTAGTAGAAAATTCAGAACGTGTGTTGTCAGAAAGTCAACAAGGAAAGTAGTTCGAATTCCTCTGAAGATGATTATGCCAAAAACTCTTACACTTGCACAAGAGAAAAGATGAAATTTTCGAACAGATGATGCATTTACCACAAAAATGAGTATATTAGCCTCCAAGTCTCGACATGAGAGTACGAATCCCCATCGACAGAAGGCGCAGAAAATTGGACCCAATAATGGACTCTGCATCATTCTACATCATAATTAGAGGTTCTAGGGTTTCACGCCAAATCTTACAGCGTAGATCCACAAAGAAGGCGCACGAACCACAAGTCATATATTACTAGGGTTTAACACCAGGAGAGGAAGGGTAAACACCGGGGTTTCGGCAGGGTCCCAGGGAGACGATACAAATGGGGATGGGGATGGGGATGGAGATCGAAGCCGACTTACTTGACCTTCATGCGGGCAAGGCGATCGGCGACGGAGGTGTCCTTCTCCATTTTAGGCTCCTTCGTCCCGAAGGTGTAGTTCGAGAGTGGGTACGTGTTCACCACCGGCGAGGTCACCATCGCTCCTCCGCCGCCTCCACGGCTGTGTCGCTCCACGCAGCGTTTGGGGATCGCGGCCGGCGGAAGACAGGAGGCAGAGAAAGACGAACTCTATCCTGGAGAATTTTTTGTGTTTTTTTTTTTGGGGAGTTGGGGAGTTTGAAACAAAGAAAAAGTGTTTTATTCCTTGTTTCAAAGAAATAGATTGTGTCCATATATCATTAGTAAGTATTGCGTAAAATCACGCAGATGTCGAAAACAAAAAACTCGTGTTTCTGTCTCTCTGTCTCTCTCTCTCTCTCTCTCTCTCTCTCTCTCTCTCTCTATATATATATATATATATATAGTAAGTAATGCGTAAATCACGCAGATGTCGAAAACATTTGAATAAATATAAATTCTAGAAAAAGAAATATTCGACGATCAAGCAAGAATTCAAATTCATCCTAAAAAGTATAATTTGATGGAGGTTATATTTATTGAAAATGACCAAAAAGAAAAATTACACGCATTTCTCACATGTAGATCAGACGATTGTCGGTGTTTGGTATCTTAATGCGTGAACGTGGCATTTCATCAAATATCATTAGCCTTGTGGACCCCACTGCCATTAACTACAAATTTTTATATCGAAAATAATAATAAAAAACAAATCAAGCTGAATCCTTCATCTGACAAGAAATAATGCACGAGAAAACAAAAAACAAGGAAGATTTATCGATTCCTACGGCCATAAATATAAAATTTAAATTCAATCGGTTGAATCGAGAAAACTAATTCGATTGTTTAAATTTTAAAAGACCGAATTTATTTATACTCTTCACTTTTTCCTTATTATCAAATACATTAATTTTTTTTAATGTGGATTCAACAGGTCTTCTTCTTCGTTATAGGAATAAAAGACTTAAAACTCTATTGTATTTCTATTTTCTCATCCTCTCAACATACATATATTCTTCTTCTTCTTCTTCTTCTGTATCATTTTATTACAAAAATATTTTTAATATTGTCCATAATATTTTATTTTAAGAATAATTAAATATACGATCTAAAGGGGTAATAGCAAAGACTACAACTCACTGCTAAACAAAAAAAAGAATCTGAATCAGAAGGCAATCCCATGGTTTTCATGATCAAGTCATGTTTTCTGAATGATACAAATCAATTTTATAGATACAGCGTTGAATGATACAAATCAATTTTCTGAATTTATGGAAAGTGACACCATCTTACTGTTTTCCTGATCACATCAGCCAAAAAAAAAAAAAAACATGAACTCATATACCTATTGTTAGTGAAATAATTCTTTTCATTGTTTGTACGTCAATAAGTTTCCCGTTAAAATATCAACTTAGATACCAAAAAAACACATATGAACCGGAACAACATAAATAATATAATAATAAATTAATCTGAGATCAAATTTTTGACATGAAAAACTTAATGTAGTAAAAATGACGGACCATAGTTTACCTTAAACTTTCACTACTACTAATATTGATAATAGATTTATAATAAATCTTCTTTAAAATAATAAGATGATCACATCAACACTAAATGTCTTAACTCAATAATAGCATATTGGATCTTATTTAAAGAAAAATTTATGTCTCACCAAGTATAACGGGAAAGTACCTCAAAAAGAGTAAACTATAGATCAATACCGAAGCAGGTATAGCAGGAAAGTACCTCAAAAGAAGTAAACTATAGATCAACACCGTTAGGATTATAAAGTTGACTGTAAAAATTCTTCACGTATAATTTGGATTAAATTTAATCGTTGATCCTTAAGCAAAAAAATTTAAAATCCTATTTTTCTCTCTCTTCTTTTCTCTCACTATGCGTCGCCACCGTTTGCTGCACAGGTAGTTAGCTAGCTGCCCTCTACCGCGCACGTCTCTTTCTTTTTCTTTTTCTTTTTCTTTTTTTTAAATAAATTAGATATAAATTATTTAGTCTAAGCTCACATGTGAGTTGGACCCAATAATTCTCCCCTTCAGCTTATATGGTGGGCTATATTAAGCCCACTTTTCGTCTACATGTTTTAATGTAAAGATTTTGTCAATATATCTGATTCATTCTCATTGATATACATCTTTTCCAATTGTAATTCATTCATCTCAAGCACATCACGAATTCAGTGATATCTCGCATCAATATGTTTGGATCTAGAATGTTATGTTGAATTTTTGGAGAGGTAAATATCACTCTATCATAGTAAACAATATATCCTTTATGTTTTAAGCTCAATTCCTATAGAAATTTTTTCATCCATAAAGTTTCCTTACAAGTTTTAATAATTATCATATATTTTGCTTTTATGGTTGATAGAGCAATACAATTCTATAACTTAGACTACCAAAAAACAGCTCCCCCTATAAATGTTATCAAAAACCCCGAAGTGGACTTCTTGGAATCAGTATCACTTGTCATGTCTGCATCTGTATACCCTTCTAGCATAGGTTCATCACTACCAAAATATAAACACAACCTGGAAGTACCTTTTAAATATCTTAATATTTATTTCATTGCTATCCAATATTTCTTACCAGGATTAGAGATAAATCGATTGACAACTTCAATTGCATAAGTTATATCTGGTCTAATACAAACCATAGCATTATATCAAACTGTCTATTACAAATGAGTAAGGCACTTTGGATATTTCTTCTTTTTCTTTCTGACTTGTAGGATATTATTTCAAACTAAGCTTGAAAAGACTTTTAAGTAGAGAACAAACTACTTTGGCTTTACTCATATTGAATCTTTCAAGAACATTTTCAATGTAAGTCTCCTAAGATAGTCAAATCTTCCTTTTCTTTCTATCACGAAGAATCTTCATGCCAAGTATTTGTTTCACCAATCCCAAGTCTTTCATAGCAAAAGACTTATTTAGCTCTCTTTTAAGTTTTTTAATTTTACCAGCATCATGACCAACAATCAGCATATCATCAAATATAGCAAGAAAATAATGAAATCATCATCTGAAAACTTTTTCATAAACACACAATGATCAGATGTGGTTCTATTATACCCTTGGCTTATCATAAATGAATCAAATTTTTTATACCATTGTCTAGGTGCCTGTTTGAGTCCATATAAGCTTTTCCTAAGCTTACACACCATATTTTATTTTTCCTTGACTTTAAAACATTCTGGTTGCTTTATGTAAATTTATTATTCTAAGTTACCATGAAAAATTATTATTTTCACACCAAGTTACTCAACTTCTAAATTTAAGCGGGCAGTCAAACCAAAAAAACTCGGATAGAGGATATTTTCACTACAAGAGAAAATATTTCTTCAAAGTTAATATATTTTTTTTTATTGAATCCTTTCATAATTAGTCCTATCTTGTATCTTTGTTGTGAGTTATTATTTTTAGTCTTCAATTTGTAAACTCATTTATTTTTTAGAGCTTTCTTGTCTTTAGGCAATTTTACCAAGTCATAGGTATGGTTCTCAAGGAAGGATATCATCTCTTCTTATATAGTTTTAACCCACTCATTCTTATACTCATGTAGAATAGTTTTTTGGTAAGTTTTTTTTTCTTCCTTGTTAGTAAGCATAATATACTCATATGGAGGATATATGGTAGATGGTTATCGCTCTCTTATGGATATTCTCAATGGAATCTTAACTTGTGGTGGAGGTACTTATTCAGTTGGTTCAATATCATCAACTGTAGGAGTATCATCACCTAGCATTCTCACCATAACCTTTTTGTTCATCTTCCTCATGAACATCATGAACTACAAGTGAAGGAATTGGACCTAAACTCTAAGGAATATAAAAAGAGGTTTTTGACTTCTCATCATTATTACCATCATCAAATAATTAGTTTTCAAGAAACATAACATCTCTACTTCTATTAATCTTCTTGTTCACTAGATCTCATAATCTGTACTTAAACTCTTCATGATCATATCCCAAAAAAATACATGCTTTTGTCTTATTATCAAGCTTGGACTCCTCATCTTTGGGAATATGAATAAATGCTTTGTACCCAAAGACTCTCAAGTGATTATAAGATATATATTTTCCTTTCTAAACTCTCTTTAAAATATCATCTTTCAGATGAACTGATGAAGAAAGATTTATCAAGTCAATTGTAGTTCTCATAGCCTCCCCCTAAAATGACTTAGGTAACTTGGAGTAGGAAAGCATACACACAATCCTTTCTTCAATGGTTTTGTTCATTCTTTCTGCACACCGTTCTACTGAGGAGTTTTAGAAAGGACCCTTGTACTCGCCACCATTATCTACTTGAATACACTTTAGCTTTTTGCTAGTTTCTCTTTCAAACAATGATACAAAATTTTTTTGAAAACATCGAGTACCTAGTCTTTAGATTTCAAAGCAAAAGCCTAAACTTTTCTAGAATTGTCATCAATAAAAGTAACAAAACAAAAAGCATCTCCAAGAGTTCTAGTTTGTATAGTACAAACATCAGTATGAACTAAATTAATAATATCTTATCTTCTAGATGATGGATATGTATGAAATGCAACTCTATGTATTTTTCCAGCTAAGAAATGATCACAAGTTTTAAGAGATGTACTTTGCAACTCTCGTAAGAATTGCTTTCTAGCAAGAGTTTGAAGTCTCTTCTCACTGATATGACCAAGCCTCTTGTGCTAAAGTTCTATACTTTCACCATTTTGAATTGCATTAATCTCTCCTTTGTGTTGCTTAGCTTCTATGATATAAAAATGGTTAAGCTTCTAATAAATACCGCATTATCAAGTCTACTTGTAGATATCAAGTTAAGACGAATATCTAGAACATGTCTGACATCTTTGAGTATCAATTTACTCCCAATACTGGTCTCCAAGCAAATATCTCTAATACCCACAATATTAGATGTACCACTATTTCTCATTTTAACATTACCAAAATCACTAGTAGTATTGCTAGTCATAAGTGCCCAACAAGCCAATCACGTGAGTGATGGCACGTGTGACTTGATACAGAATCTTTTTGCTTATTATATTTTGGCGTATATCACTTTATAACTATTGCATAGATTTCTGATGCATATATATTGTGATGTCCTTGGATTTGTGCAATGGGAATCGGATCGTGATGAGATCACGATAATGAGATCGATTCACCTTTAAACACATATCCTAAATAATCCCGGTCATAGGTTACTCGAGAGGGACATCGTGATAACCGGATAGACTGGTGTGCTGTATACCCGTCCATATGATGGATGCAGCTGGTCTCATAGCTGCTCGTGTAGGGACACTAGGGATACAGTATAGGTGCTCATTGGAGAATGAGTTCACTGATTGATCCGCTTACGGAATGCTGGATGGTTGATGATGCCTTATTGTCAGACAACGATTCCGTAGTCCTAGTGGTGTATCTGGTTCTTAGACTTGAGACACCAAGGATGTCCTGTATGAGTGCTCCACTCTTTGATACCAGACTTATAGGTTTGGCTGTTCCCAGATCTAGTACAGCTGGTCATTGGGAGTGGTAGTCGACCTTACGAGGGCTATTGAGTGTCGATAGAGGATCATCCACTCTCGGTATCATGAGAGGAATATCCCATATGTTCTTGCTCAGATAAATCCCTGGCCAGGGTCATTCGGGTTGAGAGAGAAAGAGTTCTCCGGGAGAATCCGATTAAAGCGAGACTCGAGTAGAAATCGTATGGGTCTGACAGCACCATGCTCGATATACGGTCTCTGGGATATTAGATGGATGAGGGACTATAGGTACATGATAACTGAGGACAGACAGGTCCAATGGATTGGATTCCCCTGTATCGTCTGGGGACTACGGCGTAGTGGCCTAGTACTTCCGTAGTCGATGAGTCAAGTGAATTATTACAGAGATAATAATTCACTGAGTTAGAAGGAGTTCTAACAGGTATGACTCACGGCCAGCTCGATATTGGGCCTAGAGGGTCACACACATATGGTAGGCATTGCGATGAGTAGAGGTTCGGATATGAGATATCCGACGGAGCCCTTGTCTTATTGGATGCAGATCCAATACCCACTAGGGAAAGGACCCATTAGGGTTTTGACACGGGATCTCTATAAATAGGAGGGATTCACAGCCTCATAGGCTAGAGTCTTTGCTTGCCCTTCCTATTCTCCTCTCCCTCTCCACCTCAGAGTAGGCCTGGAGTTTTGAGGAGCGTCGTCGCAACCCTGCTGTGTGGATCACCGCTAGAGAGGAGGACGCTTGACCTCCTTCACCCTCTCCTAAGGATCTGCAAGGAAACAGGGATATACGATCTCCCTAGGTAACACAATCTTTATACGCAGTTTTGTGTTTTTTGCGGATTTTGCGCACCAATCTTCGCACGACGATGAACATCTTTTTGGGAATCGGGGATTTTTGTTTTCTTGTTCTTCCGCTGCGCATATGATGTCGCCCCCTTATGATTTCCCAACAAGTATAAGATATGAAGAAATCACCATAAGAAGTGACATGAAATGAAAAACCAAAGTCAATTACCCAATTACTATCCTAAGTTGTAAGACTAACATAACCGTCATCACAAACAATAATGATATTACCTTTAGCAGCAACTATATTGGTCTCTTTCTCATTTTTCTTCCTTTCATTATGTTCTCACTTCTTTCTCATTTTTCTTCCTTTCATTGTGTTCTCACTTCTAAAACATTCACTCTTTCTTCATGTGACTTGGCCTGTTATAGTGAAAACATTTGATATCTCTTCTAGACTTGGATTTTCCTCTATAACTATATAGATTTCTGCTATGACTTCTTTCACGTCTTTCTTATTTTTCAGTAACAAATGCACCATAAGAAGATTCTCTCTGTTTTTTTGCCTTTTGGCATCTTCATTTAGTAAATTATCTTTAACCATATATATAGTTAGAGTTCCCTCTAGCGTGGAGTTACAAATTATCACCACATACGTTTCCTAACTTTCTAGTAAAGAGCTGAGAAGTAATAATCATTGCATCTCATCATCTAAATTCATTTTTATAGCAACCAACTTATTTGTAAGACTTTGAAATATGTTTATGTGCTTAATAATATTACCACAATATTTATACTTTAAATTTACAAGTCTTTTGAGGAAAGAAATTCTATTTCCCACTATATTTTTCGTAACGAGATTTTCTAATATTTGTCAAACAACATCAACTCTGGTTTCATTAGAAATATGCTTATTCAAATTTATATTCATTCATCTTTTAATATAGACAATAATTTTTCTATGTTGAACTTCTCATTCCTCATTAATATTAAAGATAAACCTTATCATCCATAGTAGAAGGTTTATCTTTAATATTAATGGGCTTATACAAATCTTTACAATAAAGTAAATATTTCATCATACGCCTTCAAATGGAATAATTTGATGAGTTCAATTTAATCATATCATCTGACTTATCCATTTCAATCACATTAGAAAATCTAGCACCAAACAACCTGTAAGCTTTGATACTACTTATTGGAAAAAATTTGTTAAAACGAAATAATTCTTTTCTCTCTTTGTGTATCAAAATATAACTTGATATCAAAAACACATATGAACCAGAAAAACATAAACAGTAGAACAATGAATCAATCACAAAGTGAGACCAAATTTTTAACATGAAAAACCTAATGCGAAAAAAACTACGGGACGATAATTCACTTCAAACTTTTACTATCACTAGTAATAATAACAAGTTTACGATAAATTTTCTCTAAAATAATAGGAGGATCATAATAATAATAATAAGACTTAAAGAATAGCATATCATTATCACATAAATACAAAATTTAGATCTCATCACATGTGTATAGCAGGAAACAACATGAAAGAAGATAAATAGGGTTTGTCATAAAAATTCTTCACGTATAATTTGAATTAAAACCGACCAAATTTTATCACTGATCGTCAACTGCACACGTCTCTTTAAAATCCTATTTCTTTCTCTCTTTTTTTTCTCTCGTTGTGCGCCGCAACCGTTCACTGTATGCACAGTTCGCTCGCTGCCCTCGAGTGCACACGTCTCTTTTTCTTTCTTTTTAATTTTTTTTTAATAAGGCAGATTTGGACTGACTGTCCAAATCATCTGGTCCAAGCCCGACGAAGGTAAAACAAACACTTGACGAAGGAAATTTGATTGATGCTGCAGAAGCGGAGAAGGTAAAGCGTCCGCAGCAATAATAAGCTATTGGAGGAGAGGAAGGGGCATGATGAACCTGCTACGCTTGCATGGTACCGTCGGTGGCTTGGATTATGACACCGACGGCTGGAATATGTTGAATGATGTGCCAATTGATCTCCCCCTTAAGACAGCTCCTCAGCGGTGGTGAGCCACGGGTAGGTACATGACAAATTTCTTGAAGTGAATCTCCGTCGAGCGGAAGGTGCACTTGGGAGATGCTCGATCAGGCCCCGGTAGCCACTTGGGAAGGTCCTCCCTCGGCAGATGATGGACATTCGAGATCCAGGAGTTGCAGCATGCCAACGTTCTCCGAATACACGAGTTGCAGCGTGTCGACAACATTCGAGATACACGGGTAGGCTTCCATGTTAGTCTGCTTGTGGGATTCGATAGAACGTCCCCCGTTGACTTCCATGCCACCAACTCGACATAAAATATGCAGATCTGATTGATCAAAATAACACGCATACTAGGTAATTAAATTAGGAGACATGTAATCTTGTTTGAGGACGATATCTCACTCTTTGTGTTTCAAGACCTAATATTAATTAATGATTTAATGAAATCTGTTTCAACAAGCTTTGTTTCTAACGATTTTAAGATTGTGCCTTTTTGTTTTCAATATTTTGTTGAAAATTAATGCTTATTTGTGCCTAATTTAAGTGTTAAAGAACTTCAAAACTATCGACAAATATAGCAAAACAATGCATCGATTTATAAAATCTTTGGCTTAGATTATGTTTGTGAGTAGTTAGTTGGGACTCTTTTTTTTTTTGTAAAAAGAAGAAATTTAGTGCGTATGTTTGTGAGTGATTGAGACTTTTTTTTTATCCAAAAAGAAAATTGTTAATTCACTAAGCAACAAAAAAAAACCAATGCTTAAGGAATTAACACATATTTTCTTTGCAAAAATCATGAAAATATTTATATCTGAAAAAAAAAAGGAAAAAAAAGTGAGAATGTCTTGCACGAGATTATAAACATGCCATGCCATGGAGGTTCACAATCACGACGCAACAAATGCAGCACGTATTCAGCATCTGTCTTGTTCCTTGCAGATTAGCAGCCCTTCACGGTTAGCAGCTACATCATTATAGTAGCTACCTTTGCCTTCCGTGGCCTTACCACTCACCCGTAATGGTTCGTGGAAGGAGTCATTTGTATTCAGTTTGTACCAATCCTGACCATCTAACAATAATCTAGTGTGTTGGATATTGTTTTCCATAATTATGGATGAAAATTACAAACACGAATCATATATTGTCTGACATGTCATCTGTTCATCTGGCACTTCGTCTGAACCTCCAATGTATCATTATTTCCTTTGATGTATTACCCGATCTATCGACATGTTAACCTCCAACAACATCCGATTTTCTTAGTACAATACTTGA